>NW_005843232.1:42878-56914 GCF_000455745.1 Alligator sinensis
CAATGTGGGTCATGGGCATGGCTTCAATGCTGGGGTCCAAACGCACCAGACCCCAGCCTTGGGCAGGTAGCACCGAGGCTTTGGTGGCTACCTATCTCACTGAGGATGTGGAGCCACTGGACTGCGACCTCTTGGCCTACTGGGCAAGCCGCAGCCAGATGGGGCAGGATCTGGCCACTGTTGCCCGGCAACACCTGTCCTATCCACCAACCAGTGTTCCAAGCGAGAGGGTGTTCAGCATTGCTGGGGATGTTGTCACACTGCACCACACCTGCTTGAATCCTACGTTAGTGGAGCAGCTGGTGTTCCTAAAGGTGAACCTCCTGCTACTGGGGTTCCCCAAGCTCCACCTGCAGATGGACTAAGTGCCACCCTCCTCACTCCGTCTGGACCAATTTCCTTTTCTGAGGTTTTGAAAAGCCAAATAATGCCCCGCTCTCAGCTGGAGGGGACACTAACAGCATCACCAGCCAGCAGGGAAAGAACATGTCCCTGCTGAGGTCATTCCCCTGCCAGGATGAACCCGGAGGTATGGGATTGGGGCTATGGGGAAGAAGGAGGCCCCAGGTCCTGGGCATGACCACTAAAACTACACCCTGCCAGGGTAGAGAGGCCTGGTGGGACTGCTGGCATCGCAACAGCCCCGTAAATGCCAGGACCAATGATCCCCTGGTGAAAGGTGGGTAGGAGGTGCCATAACCTCCAGCTAATGCACGAATGCACAAAGTCCTGGCTGGGGAATGCCCAGACCTGTCACGTCTTTGACAGGCCTGATGCTTCCTGGTTGCAGTGCAGTTGTGAGGCTCCCGGTGAGCTCAGCTTAGCTGCCCGGGATGCCAGCTTTAGGGTTGAAAACCCCTTTGTCAGGCTGAGGAAGTACCTGCAGTTGGTCCTGGATGCAAGGAATAGTAAAGACGCCAGAGGCTGACCTGGCCCACAATGCAGGCAAGAAAGCCAGTCAGTGAAAATGGAAATGGAGGCGTGAGGGGCTAGGGACAGGCTGGGGTGGGGAGTAGGGGGGAAAGGGGGTTGTAGCAACTCAGGTAAAAGTGCAGAGGTGCCTGGGGTGTCAGATGTCCGGCAGGTCGCAGCGTGCCAGAACTCCACTGTGTATATTGAGTCCATGAGTTTCTGTACCTACTACCTAGGAGGCTGATGAAGTGCAGGTCATAGGCCCAGATCTGAAAAGTGGTTTCTACATTCAAACAAGCACCTAACCTCATCACCAGAACTTAAGCCAACTTAAGCCAAGCTCAAAACACAAAATCTGCCAATTATCTCCAGTACCCCCACAAGCTGCATTGGCAGATTTTGTGTTTTGAGCTTGGCTTAAGTTGGCTTAAGTTCTGGTGATGAGGTTAGGTGCTTGTTTGAATGTAGAAACCACTTTTCAGATCTGGGCCTATGACCTGCACTTCATCAGCCTCCTAGGTAGTAGGTACAGAAACTCATGGACTCAATATACACAGTGGAGTTCTGGCACGCTGCGACCTGCCGGACATCTGACACCCCAGGCACCTCTGCACTTTTACCTGAGTTGCTACAACCCCCTTTCCCCCCTACTCCCCACCCCAGCCTGTCCCTAGCCCCTCACGCCTCCATTTCCATTTTCACTGACTGGCTTTCTTGCCTGCATTGTGGGCCAGGTCAGCCTCTGGCGTCTTTACTATTCCTTGCATCCAGGACCAACTGCAGGTACTTCCTCAGCCTGACAAAGGGGTTTTCAACCCTAAATCTTCCAAAGATACCTTTTTTTAAGTACTCCTTTTTTTCATAATACACATATAGACATAAAAACACAAGATAAGCCATCACACACCATGAATAACATCATATGTCCAACACAACACAACACAAGATCTTTCCTTCTTGCTGTCAATTCCTTTATAAAACAACAGGCTCTGTGACAGTTCCGTCTGGGTACCTTTGATGCTGCTGCTGATGCTACTGGTGTTGAGCTAGCTAAGTTATTGTACCTGTTGTCATGTAAAGCGGAGAACCAGGCATGAGGCTGTAGGGGAGGAGGAGACCTCAGTGGGGCACACTGCCGTGTTGTGCAGAGGCCCCAGTGCCAGGAAGGATGCACCTTAACACACACACAGTGTCACCCACCCACATCATGAGTTTTGCCTATCAGCAGCTTGGGGTGCAGGGCCCCAAATGACAGACTCCCCCAGCGAGACACACACAGCTGGCAGGTGTCACGGCCTGGCAGGGCCCAACACTCACTCAGGCCTGCTCAAGGACACACACTCACAGCTGGCAGGCTTTATGGCCTCAGTAAGAGCTACCAACCCTGCAGTTTTCAGCCCCCTGTGGTGTAGCACACAGCCGTGACATGCATTTGGCTTTCAAGAATTTGGGGTACAGTTCCCCTAAACCCCTGCACTGATCTTCTTGAAACTTGGCAGGCTTCATGCTCTCAGCATAGGCTACCATCCCTGAAAGTTTCATCCAAACCATACAAAAAACAACAAAGTTAAAAATCTTCCATTGATTCCCCATTATACCCTATGGCCAGATCTCCGAGGCAGCTCTGAAGCTTTGGAACTGCTTCAGCCAGTTGGAGGCGGAAACCTGGTCTGGAGCTCCAGATCGGATCACAGCCATCCAAAGCGGCCGGATCCGAAGCCAGATCGGATCGCTGCTGCCTTTTGCAGCCCTAAAGAATACCCAACTACCTGTGGGGGCACATTCCTCACAAAAAAACCACTTTGTCTCCAGTTTCTTGGGGCTGATCCTGAGAGGGAACAATTTACAAACCACTTTTCACAGCCAGGCGTTGTGCTTTGTTTACTGTTCTGTGTTGTTTTGTAGTGTACCTAGTGTATCTTCTTCTGCTCCTTCTTCTTCTTCTATGATTCTCTGACTTGTGTGAATCAGTATCTGAGTTCTGTGTTGTCTGTAGTGTGATTGTACTAGGTATGTTTATTAATAACTATATATAATTTAATGTCTTCTTCTGTGACTCTCTCTGACTTCTGTGATGTTAATCTGAATCTGTGACTTTTTCTTCTTCTGTGTTGTGTTTTATTTACTGGTCTGTGTTGTTGTGTAGTGTATCTAAAATGTCTATTCTCGTCGTCGTCGTCTTCTTTTATGACTGAGTGTCTGACTTCTGTGTTGTGTTAGTCTGACTTCTTCTGTGTTGTTTTTAGTCTGTATGTAACTAACTATAACTAATAATATTAATAATTATATATAATCTCTTCTTCTTCTATGAATGTCTGACTTCTTCTGTGTTATAATAATATTTGACTTCTTCTTCTATGATGTATGTGTTTGAATGTGTGTAATATGTGCTTCCCTGCACAGTGATGGATCACACTGCCGGGGAAAACACAGCTTTCTTTTTTTTAAGTTTTGGAAAAAAAAAACCCAAGAAGAAATATATATTGAAATAAATAGATAAGTAGAGGGATTCTAGTTAGTAACGTAAACTATATCCAATCCTTTCCAAGAACAAAAAGTAGGAGACTGACTCGGAAGCCAAGCCAGTCAAGTACCTTTCAGACACTGTTGCTCACTCAGGCAGAAACAGCTCACAAAAGGAACAGAAAGACTGCAGACAGAGGCTTATATGCTGTTTCTATGTCCCTTCCCCAGACACTGTGATTGGAAGGGGACTCAAGAAGAGATCACAGTCACTGGCCAGGTAGAGGTGTTAGTCCTTCCCCGCCTGCTCCCTCTCCCTCTTCTAAGTTTCTGTTCCCCTGAAAGACCACCTCCAAATCTCTGAATCTTTTCCGAATCGATTCAGAAAGTTTTAAGCTTATCCTGATTTGATTTGGATTCAGAGATTTGGCCTCCAAATCAGGCTGAATCTTCTCCTAATCAAATCGTGGGCTGAAGCATGGCACAGCCATAGTGTAACGCTTCTTGATCCTAGGAAGCCGGCTCCTTCTGAAAACACTCAGGCAGATTTCATAGCCATCTCCAGCACTTATTTGACAGTCAAGTCAGTTTGCTTTGACTCAGGTGATGTAGTATTAAAAAGCTAAGGAAACATGCAGTCCAGGGAACATGGCCAGTTTTGCACTGCATACATCTGGATCCCAGGATACACAGAGAATTTCACATGAAACATCCTCTTTACCTTCACCTGATCTGCTGTATCATAATAGTCTGTCACATTAGTGTGGGCTGTCAGCTGATTGGACCCATGTTGGTAGAGCCATCCACTCTGAAAAGCTGTCAGAAATGAGGATCTTTGCCGGGTGATGAAACTAACGGAGCTAGGATCTCAGCCTGTCCACCTGTCTCTCTACTACCCATCACTCACACTAGCAAAGTGAAAAATTAAGGAAAAAGCTCCAAAACTCCCAAAAGGGCAGGGGAGGTTTCTGAATTATGCCACTTTCCAATTACCCCAAGAAGCCCTCAATAGATTAGGTTGCTGGGATGTGAAGACACCTGGGGAAGTGGACAGCAGGAGGCATAGCTCTTAGATGCACAGTATACCCCTCAAAGCAGCAGTTATGGCTTAGTGGCAGTGATGGGTCCCTGCAGGTGCCTAGTTGGATCTGATGGACTCTTGGAGACTGGACCTGAATCTGATTTTATCCAGCAGGTTGCTGATGCAACTTATAGATTTTCATTGAATCAAGCTAAACCAGCAGAAAGACACCTTTGCACCAGCATCACAGCATAAATAGCAGTACAAGCACATCAAAAGGGCAAGGACTATTATAAAACACTTTACATTTTCATGTGCTCCCCCAAATGGCCAAGAGGTCAGCCACCTCATCTGCCCTCCAGCTGAGTCCCCAGTGGTGGCCCTGGACAGGATTCTCTGCCTGGGTCTCATCACTTGCCTCACCAACAGAGATCCTGGTGTTCCTTGTTTAAAAATTGCAAATTCTCTGATAAGAAACCCAAATTCAATCATTAAAATACCCAAAATAGTGTTCTTCTGCTATTAAAATGAAATGCCACTATATATAGAGAGATCAGTTGGGCAATGTTATACTGATGTATTTACAACTTTAAAGCACTTTGGAAGCCTACCAGTGCTTCTATCATAATAATAAAATAAATTCTAAATATCTATACACTTTGGCTTTTACTTTTGGGTTTTTTCTCATAGAAAAATCAGACCTGCCCCTACCCCCTTCACTCACCAGAATGTGCGGTGCTGAGCAGCACTGATATCCCAGTTCCCTGTCCCTGCCCCTCACTCTCAACCCACAACCCACCACCTCTCTGCCCCAGTCCCCTCACTCCTGACCCACAGGGCCAGGGCCAGGGTGAGGGGTTTGTAGAAGTGGCTTATAGGTGTGTGGTTTGTGAGTGGATTGTGGGGGGACTGTGAGAATGGGAGGGCTGTGTGAGGGGGGCTGCTCAGCTCACCCCCACACAGCTCATGGACAGCGGTGCCAGGTCTGAAGTGGCCAGGGCCACACCGCAGCACACTACAGGGTACTCTGGCCACAGTGGTCCCTGAGCACCTAACAGCTGCTGCTGCTGTGAGGCCGTGGGCCCTGTGGGGGACCCATGCCCCCCAACCATCCCCTCCACCCCCCCACAACCCCGCCACAGTCCCCCCACCAACACACAGCCCCCTCATCTGCACCCCCTCAACCTCCCCACCCCCAGTCCCTACTTACCAGGGACAGCACCCAGATCATACCACCTTGCACCGCTCCTGCCTGCCCCCCACCCTGCGAACATGGCATGTTAGGGCAGCAGGGACACCATAGAGATGCTCTGGCCAAATGCCAGAGCATCTCTGGAGGTCCAAAGCCCCAGCTTGCCTCAAGGCACACTGGGGACCCATGCCCTGCCCCATTTTTTTCCAGGGTGGGGTTTTTGTGGGGAGTTTTTTGATACCTGGAAATCCTGATACCTGGAACATTTTTTCATTCTCAGAGTGCCTCTTGCAGCATCTCAAACTGGTTTGAGACACTGCAAGAAGCATGTGTGCACTTATCTAGATGTGCCCTCTGTGGTAGCATGCCAATCTTTGCTCCCATTTCTCCAAGAGCAATGAGGGGCCTTTGCACCACAGAAGGACCCACACACTCTAGCACCTTCCCCTGGTGCAGCACAGCCTACAGACTGTGTCTTGTAGTTAGTAGCCTTTTAAATTGTATTTGGTGTTTTCCTCTGTTTACTGTAAAAAAAAATCTGT
The DNA here is from genome assembly GCF_000455745.1 of Alligator sinensis. Lineage (NCBI taxonomy): Eukaryota > Metazoa > Chordata > Crocodylia > Alligatoridae > Alligator > Alligator sinensis. Next base: position 49,009 of record NW_005843232.1, read on the forward strand.
CTTTTGTGTTTACACTGCTTGCGAGGAGGGGGGTTTGTTTATGTGGGACACCCTAGTAATTCATTTAGTGTTTCCCAAGAGGTCTGGGTGGAGACTCGAGACAAGGTAAAATATATTTAGTACCCCAAAATTGAACCCGGCCCTTGTTGCTGCCAACCAGTGCCTGGCAGAATGGTTATATTTGTTCACTTGCTTATTGGTTCAGTCTACACAGCTTAGACTAACATGTGAAGATTAAATCGATTCAGCCTTGGGCTTTTTGATTATATATACTTAGTCATAGTGGCTTTGAAAGTCCCATTTCATGAATGTTTGTAAAGAGCACTGAAAACCTCAACTAGAAGGCATTATGTATGTGTACATCATTGGGTCTAATCCTGAAGCCTTTATTTGGGACTGCTTGAGTTATTAGCAGACCTCTGACGAGCAGGGACAAGAAATTTGCCTGAAGAAAAACCTCATGATTATGGCCCATTATTGTAATGAAAATAGGAGAAATAGGTTTGAACATCCACATTGTGCTATTTCTGGATTGTTTCTAATTTTTCTTGTATCTCTATTGCTCACTCTGTAAATGTCTACCAGAGAACAGCGGTCTATAAAGGGGTTTCTTAGGCAACTGATGATCAGACAGCCCTGGCTCCCTTGTTACCCTGCTTACATCTTCTTATGCAAAAGGATAAATTAAATCTAGATTTGGTTAGACTGGAATCTGAACTCAGTATGCCATATTACCTGGCAAGAGGAGTTCCTGTATGTGAAAAGGGTGCAGGAGATGCCAGCAGGGCCTAAAGAATCTAAGTTAGGAAAGTACTTAAGGAAGGTTGGCTTGACCGCTTCCAGAAGAGGAGATACCGAGGTGATCTGCAGAGACCTTCAAAATTCTGGAGGCAGCAAGTGGTGATTTTTTCTCTCCAACTGCAGATGGAAACAGCGTTGTGCTGGACAATGGCATGCGTTCTTCTTGCAGTTATCAGTCTCTGCCGAAAAACTGGGATTGGAATGTGCACAACAGGGGCCAGATCTCCTCCTTGCTCTGGAGGTGGTTACTCCCACTCCCATAATTTCCCTCCCAGCTATACTGCTGCAAGCAGTGCCAGCTCAAGAGGGAGGCATGTCAGTGGTGTATTGAGAAACTTGAATTGTCATGGTTGTACTATACCAGTTCTATAGACACAGCAAAGGATAATCACTATAGAAACCATAAATGCATCCAGCTTTGCAAGCCTAATTGTTACTGCAATCTGGGGGATCTATTCTTACCTGTATGTGTAGGGGGCTAGATGTTTTTAACTCTCTGTGGGGTTAAGGGGAGTTATGCATGTAAGTACACCCGCCACATTGAGATGAATATGAATTCCTGAGTCCTTCATTCAAACATGATTAAGCTAAAGGATGCAAGACAAATGGAAATGTTTATTGTACCAAGCTAAGTGAATTTTCTCCTCCAGACCTAGGAAAGGTAGACAGATGCCAGAATATAGCTATTTATCTTCCTCTTTTATGCAGCTTGAATAAGTTTGAATGGGAGATGTAGTATGAACTCAAGTGAGGTGTAGAAAGCTAGGACTTTCCTCATGGGAAAGCATGGCTTCGGGCATTGCCAGCTGAGGCTCAGGGAGCAAGAGATGCATGGTCTCTGCCAGGCAGGAGTGGGAGGTGTAGGAGCAGGAGGTATGCTAAGATAGCAGAAGTCACCATGTCTCAGGCTCCCAAAGGTATTTAGGTGCCTAAATCCTGCTTCAGTTCCTGACTCTTCCAGCGGACTTCAATGGTGCAGTCAAACCTCCCTCTGCTTAACAATGTTTCACATGAGCATGAGATAGTAACATTTTACTGCCTAATCTGCTACATAAAGATGATGGGAAGTGTACTAAAGTGACCTTTCGTAATAGACAGCAGATGGATTATTCAGCCCCTCCACTGCCTCCTACTGAGTTCTGTCCCTGTACGATAGGGAGGTGTGAAACCAACAGAGAATCACCTCCCCCACTGCAGAAAACCATAGAAACACAGAACCAGATCCCAGCCGGCAAGAACTGATGCAGCACAATCCCCTTCAAAGGCACAATGCTGATTTACCAGAGCTGAGGATCTAGCCCATGAAATGTAATCATAATTTACAGCTTTAAGAAGGCTATGAAATTCAGGTGACAAGGCTTGTAATGAAGCCAGGAGAATGTTTAGCAAGGAGGCTTTCTCCTGGCACTGGTTGTAATGCAGCTGATAGTACAAATATGCACTCCACTCTCTCTTCCCAAAGCACATGTGAAATGACAGCTTGAGCTTTGCTGTGCCTTTTCTCTCCCCTTGAGTACAGAGACACTCTCTAGAGAAAAGATGCAGCAAGGACAATCACAGACCACCAGGGTGAAGTCCAGAAACTGCAAAATAAGCACAGTATGAACCACAGAAATTGCCTGACTTTTTGTAGAAGTGCTATATGTGGCGCTCCTCAGTCTGAGCCTCTTGTTGAGGGCTTTATCCATGACAAATCTGGACAAAACCAGAAGACAGCCCTCAGTGGGTCCTAGACATTTTCCCCCCACTTCTCAATGACATCCTGGGAATGACAGAGTGTAGGTCTTCTGTGCTGGCCTGATTTTAATTTCCCCAATAGGGAAAAGGGAGATTGCTCTTGCAACAAACTGAAAGTATACAGCACCCAAACTGGCATGTTAACTAGAATCTGCCCAGCTGCAGCTCCCACCGAGCACCTGCCAACTGGGATCTTTGGCAGATGTCTTGGCCAGCCTACAGGACTGGGAATGAAGCATTTGTTTTGCACCAGTAGGTACATCCCTGATTGGAAGTGTGGTTGTCACCTGAGGCCTGTTTGGCTTATGTAAAAGAGTGGCAGGGTTGGTCCATCTTTTAGAAGACAGGCTCATCATCATCACTCAGAACTGGACAGTAAAGTCCACTGAGGGCTAATAGCATGAGCTTGAAACATATAACAGACTCTTACTTCCAGGTGAGGTCACTCCAAGTTAGTAAGAAACCATGCACCTAGAGCGAAGTTTGCACTTCTGATTGACCTGCCCCTTTCCAATCCCACACAATGTACCTGAAATGCCTGATAATCACTGAGCGTGTTAACACAAATCATTAAAAATGAATGTCTGGACCCTGGTCTTACACCAATATAACTTGGAGGAGACTTCGATTCTAAACTATTACGCACGGAAAAAAATTGCTTAAATGAATCTCAGCATTAGAGTCAAGAGATCTTTAAAAATCTAGTTTCTTTATCTCTGTTTTCCTATGACATCCTTTTTGTGTTCCCTTGTGTATAAACTCATTTAGTTTTCTTGTAAAAATATGTTGCTCCAGGTTTTATCAGTAACTCGTGCTGCTGTATTAAATATCCCTTCTACCTATTTATAGAACAATTTTGCTTAAACTCCATGTTCGATTCAGGTACCCTAATTTTGAGACTGTTGTCCTCTTGTTTTCATGTTTTTCATGCCTACAGAGAGATTATTCGGATCGATTTTACCTGTTCTCACTGTAATTACAAAGAAGAAAGCTCAATTATGTCCCCTACAATGTTTTCTATTTCTCACAAGAACATTCTACCAAATGACTACAGAAAAGTGGCAGGTTCCACATTTGATTATAAGATAGATATGAGGCATTATAAATATGTGGTTGTGCTAAGTATTGATGGATTCACCAGACACTGGTTTATTTCATTTTCCGTTTGATATGTATTGTGCATTTGTACTCCCATGCTGTGATACTGCTGAAACCCTCTCCTGAAGTTTCCCAGCTGACTGAAGCTGTGTTGGTGTTTATTTTCAAGGTGATTAGAGTTTCCATCATGATGCTGTGGAGTACATTATATTCAACAGAGCATTAGGAACTTGGACCCCTGTGTTTTGCATCTAATACTATCACTGACTTGCTGTATGACTCAGAGCAAGGCAACTTATTTCTCTATGCCTCTTTCAAGTATCATAAAGTTCTTAAAAACTTTGGCTTTCCCAGTGTCTCTGTGATGTAGGTACATACTAATTTACCCATTTTATAGCTAGGTCAACTGAGATATGGAAGATTCAAGGCTGGCTTCTATATAAAATTTGATTAAACTATCCACTCATGAAGTAAGGAACAATAGACTGTGAGTTAGGATCACAAAATCTGTTCTAAAATGGCCAAGATTACTTAAATAAATCTCAACAGTGGAGCCAAGAATAACAAGTGAGTCAGTGACAAAGTTTACACTTCGGTTATAACTTTTGAAGTCTTCCCTCAGACTGCATAATGGGTATGATACTCTGTCCTTTCCAGGCTCTGATCCCATGGCATACTTAGCGCTTGCCTCACCGTAAGGTCAGAAGAAGTGTCAATGAAATTGTACATTTTAAGGCAGGCACAGATTTGAGAACCTGCTGGATGAAGGCCATAATTAGCACGACAGTTTCTGTAGCTGATGAAATCACATTACTGAGACATTATGCATTAAGATACAATTGTTAACGGCACTTTTTGTTTGGAATTGTTACCTTTATGACTGGGTATTTGTGGGGGGTATTTTTGTTTGTTTGTTTGGGAGGGGGCTTTTGGGTTTTGGGGGGTTTTTTGGTGTATTTTTCATTGTTTTTTTTTTTTTGTTTTTACACAAAGGACAAAAATATACATTCCTTATTACAAAAAACAAAAACAAAAAAAAACAAAAAAAAAAACACTTCTGGATTTTTTTTCCACAGGCATAAAATGTTTGCCTTCAAATACAGGCTCTCTCTATAAGCTAGGGACAGACATTACACTTAAAATGGTTTAAGTAATCGGAAACTGGTTTATACCCTGTAACAGAACAGATCTTCAAGGCACATAAACCAGACTGAAAATGGCTGAAACCAGTTTGAGATAAACCTGGTTGAATGTAATATCAGACTTAACTGATTTGGCTCGAGCTGGTCTATGCAATGTTTGTCCCAGACCCCTCCCAGGTTTAAGTTAAACCAGAGTCCCCCAGCATCCTGGCATGCTTTCTGGGCTGGGCGGGACTCTTTGCTCCACAGTAGGGCTGGCCCCTCCCCTCTGCTTCCTGACTGGAGCTCCAGCAAAGATTGCAGGTACAGCAGGATATGCTGGCTTCCCCCTGCCCTGCCCCCACCCCCTTGCTGCTCACTGCTCAAGCAGGAAATCCCCCTCTTCCTCCTTCCCATCCCCCACAGCAGGGACCCCAGCCTTACAGACCCTAGGCATGTGCTATGCTAGCTAATGCGGATGTGTGCGTCTCTCCAGTTTCACTGAGACAGGTGGACACAACAGTGACCACATAGGGCTTTTTGGAGCTAATCAACAGGTCAGCTGGCAAGCTGTTTAAGAAGAGTTTGAAGTAATGGAGAGAAGCTATTGTTTTGCTGATCAAGTGATAAACACTGTTATCAGCCTCCTGCTGGACTGTTCCCCTGTCAGTTTGCTGCAGATAGTAGGGCTGTGCCAAGCTTCAGCCCCTGATTTGATTCAGTGGAATTTGGCCTAATTTGGTGGCTGAATCTCTAAATCTGAATTGAATCAGAGGACCCTTTAATCTCTCCAAATTGAATAGAAACCCTCCAAATCAATTTGTAAAGATTTGGAAAGATTCAGAGATTTGGACATAGAGACAGCTTTACATGTTTTTCTCTAAATATCTCTAGGTAGCAGGGGCTCATGAATGTTGTGGTGCTGGGGCATATGGAGCATCCCACAGAAGTATGGGGGGGGCTCCCCAGCGCACTTGGCAGCAGACCCAGAAGTGGACCAGAAGCACTTCTGGTCTGCTTCTGGGTCCACCGGGGAGCACATGGGCCTCCGCCCCCATTCACTCCCCCGCCAGCTCAGTGACTGGTGCCTCCTGGGTCTGGGGAGGAGGAGCAACCAGGGTTCCCTGCAGCCAATCGCTGAACCGGGGAGGTTCGGGTGGGGGGAAGGGGCAGCGTTCTCCCCAGCAGACCTGAAAGTGGACCAGAAGTACTTCCAGTTTACTGCCAAGCGCGTGGAGGGCCGCCCCGCACTTGTGGGATGCTCCATGAGCCCCAGCATCACAGCAATCACGAGCCATACCTGTTACCTCAAAGTATGTTGAAAAAACTTTTAAGGCTGTGTCTATGTCCTAATCACTGATTCTCCAAATCAGCATCAAATCTTCAGATTTGGATTCAGCTGAATTTAATCAGGGACAGTGATCTGAATCAACAAATTGAATCACTGTCCCTGATTCAGGCCGAATCTGAATCAGATAGGGCCTGCTTCACACACCCCTAGCAGACAGTATAAAGAAGCAGGGAGGGAGATTGAAAAGCTCGTATCATCAACAGATGCATGCATTGCACCCCCACCCCTCTTGCCTCAGAGTGTTAGCAGGGGGCTGAGGTCTGGCAACTCCTGCCTCTTGAGCAGCGAGTGGGAAAAAGTCTGGGATGGTGCCATCTCTTCAAGGCTGGATCCACTCTACTGCATGGGAACCTTTGACAGAAGCTTGCTCTGGGGCCCAAATGAAGATCATACAGGGCACTTCTCTCCCATTTCTGGGGACCTCCAAATGAGAGGCAGCCTTTCCTATTTTGGCAATGTTAATGTTATTCCATAAAATATTAAAGCAATAACAAAAAGGCTAAAATTATCTTCATAATGTTTTTATAGTTATGACCTTTCAAAAATATGTCTCTCTGGGCCTACCTCCATAATTTTACTGAAGAAGGTATATCTTATAAAAATTATAAAGCTCTATGTGCTTTCAGCCTTCTCCATTTAGCCTGGGCTTTGCAACCACTAAAGATATCTAGCTAAGCCTTTCTAGAATATAGACTTCACAGGAGTGATGTATGGATGACATTTTATCAATTATAAATTAGCTTGTCTGGTTGGCTGAAGAAATTACTCTCAGGAAAGTTTCCTAAAGTTAATTTTTGATCATGGTGACATTGGGGGGGGATGGATAATAGAAGCTTCTCTGACAAATCTTTGGAAGTCAGAGGGACTTTTTCCACTGATTTCCATGGTCTTTATACCAGGCCTATGCTGCTAACCACAGGAGCCAAATACACTCCTGGAATAGCCCTAACATTTTCAGTGAAACCATTACAGCAATGTATTTGGCCCATTGTGTCAGCAGAAGAGTACAAAAGGGGTAATCATAGTTAACTTACTTGTTAGCAGTTTTCTAGCTAACAGAAAGACAGCACCTGAATTCACTAATGTTCTCCCCTGAAATCTTTTGGGCTCCTTGGCCCACATTTAGTTTAAACTGCTGTTGCCCCATTGAATTCATTGGAGTTACACTAGGGATGAATTGTGCTCATCTAAGTGGCCAGTCCTTCATCTAATGTAAACATTCCAGTGACTTCAGACGGAATATCCCAGCTTATACCAGTTGACTATCTACCCTGTAGTAGTTAATCATCTCAGGCAGCTCCAAATTGGCATTGGATTTTAATGTGATTTTCTACAAGGTGTGTTGCCCTGTGGGGTCAGGCCAATGCTCAGGATCTCAATATCACGCTGTTAGACAGGAGGGTGTGGTGTACAATTGCACATACACACACACAAAAAATCAGTTAGGTTCACACACACATTCTAGGTGCATACACCCCCACCAGGCGTGCACACACACACTACCAACTCAGGCACATACACATCCAAATTTACCAGCCTAGATACATGCACACTTATCACCAATTCAAGCACCTACACACTATACACACCAAAAGTTAGACAAAAATCATTTGTCAATACCCACACACAGATTACTAACTCATATATCATGCACACAATGACATATATACACTCACCAGTTCACACACACAACCCACCTACAGATAGGTAAATTCCTAATTTGGATGGTACGGTGTGTGTATGTGTTTTCTTGGGGTACCTGGGATACTTGGGGGAAGGTTAAGGTGAGAGAGAGAGT
>NW_005843232.1:56928-79139 GCF_000455745.1 Alligator sinensis
GGAATGAAAGTTGCCAGAACCGGGATTAGAACCAGTGGACTAGAGAGAAGCTGGCTGAGGAACTGAGGCTTGGGGTTACTTAAGGTCAAGTGGCCCCAGGGATACTTGGGCTCACCTGGTGCCAGGGTGGAAGCAAGGGAAAAAGCCCAGTGGCAAGGAGAAAACAGCCAGGAGACAGAGGCAGAAAGCTGGAAGATAAGGAGAAAAGGCAGTAGAGACAAGGCAATAGAAGTGGCAGAGATCAGGGGAAAATGCAGTGGGGATAAGGCAACAACAGCGGCAGAGATCAGGGGTAAATGCAGTGAGGATGAGAGAGTGGCAAAGAAACAGGGGTTTGCAGGCAGAGAGGAGCTCGGGACAGCTGGAGCCAGTCACATGGGACAGGTGTTGGAGGTGGCGGAGAGGGAGAAATGAGACAGAAATTAGAGAGGCGAGGAGCAGAGATTGGAGCAGGGCTGGAACCATAATAAAGCAGAACCCAACTCAGGGTCCAATTAACAGTTTTGTTAAATGAACACTGTACTGTACAGCTTGGTTCCTACACACACTCACGTAAGCACTCCCACAGACACACACACAAGGGTAGCAGGAGAAAGAGACTCAGTGGAAGGGTTGGAGTCCACGTAGGGAATAGAAGCAGTCTCTAAGTCCTTGGTTGAAGAGGGGTGGAGGGTGATGATAGCTACCTATCCAGGCTGGAAAGGGGTCTTTGTCCAGTAGGTGTTGTCCAGAGGGGGGTCACCAGCAGGGCCTCTGGGTGGATAGGTGGTGTGGCATGGTGCTGGTCCAGATGGAGAGTGTGTCCCAAGGAGTCAGTCTTCACTACTCCTTTTTATGGGGCAGACTACCTATGATCTCCTATGAGGAAGGCCTGTCCAGGCAAGGTCAGTCCTGTTCCAGAGGGCTCCAGGTGTTCTTACTGAGCATGGGCAGCCTTGGCACAATGGTGGGTTGCCTCATCTTTTGTTTCTTGAATGCTGAGGGTGGTTCCAAGGGCTGAGTCGTTGGTCCAGGTATTGGTTTTGATGGTTTGCTCATTCAGAGGGAGCTATTTTTAGACCTACTGCCATGGTCTCCCAAGCATCCTCATTCATTCCCATTCATTCAGGAACCAAGTAACACAGGAGGGGTAGGTATGAGCCATAGGTTACACAACCAGGCATGGAGACAAGATGGAGACTTGACACGACTTATACTAACTTACATATGTAGGCCAAAATCATATAGTATCAGTAAAACAGTAATCTAGAACAGTAAAAATCAATATAAACATAATAATTATACAATATAAAGAAGAAAAAACAAAACAAATACAACTTGCTACCAAAATAAAATGCTGAAGCTTATCCTATGTCTTAGCTCACTTATACTTATATATGGGGAATAGACAGGGAAAGAAAAAAATCAGAAATGGTGGGGGAAGGAAAGGGAATGCATTTTTTAATTAAAAAAACAACAAAAACTGGGGGGGGTTGCTACAGCTGCACATTTGGAGAAGTCCCTCACAATGTTTCTCAGCTGCCTTCAAAAATGGCCTTTTCACAGTGGAAAGGAGAAGAAGCCACATTGTCCTTCACATTCTTGTAAAACTACAGGAGGAAGAACATGACACCAAGTTTTGCCAGTGAAGACACAGATTCTCCTATGCAGAGCCTGACCTCTGAAACCTGAAATCTGCAACAAGGACATGGAAAACAGAAGAGGGAAGATATCCGTTAAGGTTATCCTAAACCCATGCAATAAAACAAAATGCCAGATGGAATTATAAACAGTAACTGGTACTTTCAGACCTAGTCATAAAGCTGTAGCGTAAATAACGTCTCTCAACTCACTTGGAGGTTTGAGCACCTGAGCTGTAGTTTGTCTAGGCCAGAGAGCCTTAGAGTTTGAATCTATTCACTTTTACACAGGTGCCAATTAAGAGTGATTTGGTCAATGTGAAGCAAGCAATTAGGATCTCAAACAAGTGCAGAATTAGGCTGTAGGTGTACCCTGAAAGTTTACAGCTTTCCCTTTGCAAACTGATTCTGAATGCTGATGCAAGCCACTGAGCTGACAGACTGTTTATGCTCCAGAGCAGGTATAAGATGAGCAATGTGTCATTTACATTTTTATTAATGATTTGAGTGCTAGAATAGAGAGTTTCCAACATGATGGAACAAAAATAGGAGGGACTGCAAACACTTTGGATGAAAAAATTAGAATTGAAAGGGATCTTGATCAATAAGAGTAATGGGTTATAGACCACACAATGAAATGCAATAGTGACAAGGGTAGGGCTAAGTACAGACAGTCAAAAAGCCCAAGGCTAAATCAATTCAATCTTTGCAGGTTAATCTAAACTGCATAGATTGAACCAATAACCAAGTGAACAGATATTCGCTTTTGAAACCGGAAAGACAGCCAGACCCCTACAGTGGTCCATACCAGTAGCTGGGGGGCAAAAGAGCACACCTCCCAGCCTGCCTGCCACTGCTGAAGGGAAAGAAGGGGAGCTGCAGGGGAAGCCCTTGGAAGCTTCCTACCCCACCCCCCCCCACTCAAGCAGAGTGGGGAGATGGGTATAGCAAGGCCCTGGCCCAGCCACCTGAGTATAGGGCTGGCTTTGATTATGGACTACAAATCCCAGAGGCACCTGGAAGCAGGAAGAGGAAGTGATGAGCAACACTGCAGAGTCCTACTGCTGTAGGTCTGGACTGCAAATCCCAGAGGCACCTGGAAGCAGGAAGAGGAAGTGATGAGCAACACTGCAGAGTCCTACTGCTGTAGGTCTGGACTGCAAATCCCAGAGGCACCTGGAAGCAGGAAGAGGAAGTGATGAGCAACACTGCAGAGTCCTACTGCTGTAGGTCTGGACTGCAAATCCCAGAGACCTCAGGGGCAGCAGGAAGAGGAAGTAAACCCACAGCCTGTGCTGGGGGACTGTGATTTAACTTGAACCAGGAAGGGGTCTTGCACAGAAGTTTCATAAACTGGTTTGACCCAAATCAGTTAAGTCTGATACTACATTTCAGCCATTTTGAACCTGATTTATGTGCACTGAGCTTTTGTTCTGTTACAGGTTTAAACCAGTTTCTGAAGACTTAAACTGGTTTATGTGTAACTTCTGTTCCTACCCTAAGGGACATTGATATTAAAAAAAGTAAATGCACACTGACCGAATGGTTGATAGCTGGCTGGGCAGTAATGCTGCTGGGAGGGATCAGTGGGCTGCAAACTCAGCGTGAGTTAACCAATGCTGTAGCAAAAAAATGTTTAGTTTTGGGTTGCATTAACAAAAGTACTCTATGCAAGACAGTAAAGGAGTTAGTCCACTCAAGCGGTGCTAGTTGGGTCTCAGATAGAACTGCATTCAGAAACTAGGCACCACATTTTAAGAAGGAAGTAAAAAAACTGGAGAGGAATGAGAGGTGAGTGACCAAGATGAGAAAGGGATTGGAATGCAAGCCATAACAAGAAAGGTGGCGAGAACTGGATATATTGTTGGCTGGAGGAAAGTGAGGACATGACAGCAGGTTTTAAATATTTAAAAGGCTGCCATAATGAAGGAGAACAAGTGTTGCTGCAGAGAACAGGACACAAGGCAATGGTTTTAAACTATAGCAGAGTGGATTCAGATGAAATCACAAGAAAAATTTCCTAACTAAAAAGAGCTACACGCTGGAAAAAGCCACTCAGGGAAGTTCTGAAATCTCCAGCACCAGAGATTGCAACCACTTGCAGTATTTATCAATCTCACTGAGGCACTGAGCAAGCTAGGTTACCACAGACATGCTTTAGAAATCCACAAGATCGGGGTTTGCTAGTCAGTTTATCCATCTGCTATCAATCTTGCCTGTTTTTCTACACTAATATGGCATCTGGCATCCCCACAGTAAACCCAGTAATAGCTGCCTGGCTTTACAATCTGTGTGTTTCCATTGGAGAATAGCTGTTCATTGGTTTTTATGGGTTATCAGTAGCAAAACTTCATCTGCCACTGGGAGCAAGCAAGTTCAGTAAGGGGACCAGTACATCTTCCCAAAATCCCATATGTACTAATGAATCATCCCACAGTGTTTTTTTTTAATTCATTTGAGATCATTTATTTTGCTATAGATGCTAAAAATATGAATCTATTAGTACCATAAGCTCCCAGCTATATTGCAAGAGCTGAGGACTAATTCAGATCTTAAGCCTGTCTTTGGGCCATCTGTTAACAGGATCACATGTGACAATGTGTCATTATGGTCTGAAATTTGCATAAATGCTTTGAAAGAATGGTTTGTAATTCTACTCAAATGAGTGAGACAGAAATGAATTCTCACACATTGCAGAAGGGTATGAAATGTAGTGGAAATAAGAGGAGTTAGAATAACATTTTCCAAGTGATGATTCTGACCAGTGGCAGTAGATGGAGTCCACTGCAAGGCATTTTTGTTTAATGACCTTGGTGAGCTGAGTTCTGTTCCTGACACTGCCCCAGAGCAGCTGTAACACCTGAAGCATGCCACTTCCCCTCTCTGAGTCTGTTTCTCTTTCCTGACTTATGTCTGTCTGTCTAGCTGCATGCTTTTTGGGGCAGGGCCTGCCTCTGGCTATTATGGCTAGGGACAGGCATTACACACAAACCAGTTTAAGTGATCAGAAACTGGTTTAAACCTGTAACAGAACAGATGTTCAGTGCATATAAACCAGTTTCAAATGGCTGAAATCAGTTTGAGATAAACTTGGTTGAATGTAGTATGGGACTTAACTGATTTGGCTCGAGCTAGTTTATGCAATGTCTGTCCCAGACCCCTTCCTGGTTTAACTTAAACCAGAGTCCCCCAGCATCCCAGATGCTTTGCAGCCCTGGGCGGGGCTCTCTGCTCCTCAGCAGGGCTTGCCCCGCCTCTTTGCTCCCTAGCTGGAGCTCCAGCAAAGACTGCAGGCACAGCAGCATCTGCCTGGCTTTCCCGTGCCCCCCTCCCTCACTCCTTCCCACTTAGGCAGGGATTCCCTTCTCCCCTCTCTCACAGCATGAACTGTAGCCAGCATGTGGTATGCTAGCTAATGTTGAGAGGTGTCTGTGTAAGGCAGACAGGACAGTGTCCACATAGGGCTTTTTGGAGCTAATCAACAAGTCAGCTGGTCCCTCCATTCCTTCCTTGGAAAAAGTTGTTTAAGAAGATCTTGAATTAATGAGAGAGGCTTTTGTTTTATTTTGATGGGGTGCTAAATGCTCTGTTATCAGTTCCCTGCTGGGCTGGTCAGAAGCAGTGAAAGGGGTAGTGGGGGGAACCCTGGCCTAATCAAAGTGTCCTGCTGGGGCCTGGCTACACCTCCCCTGCCCTCAGTTTAGTACTGTGGAAGGGAAGGGAGGGCTGCTCTAGCTCCCCCCAGCTTCTAGCCCAACCCACTGCAGGCATATGCCTACATTTCTTCAGTCCAGAGGGGATGTCTATGTTGTTACAAACGGTTCAGCCTAGCCAGGTTAGACTAGCCTGTAAAGACTGAATCAATTCAGGCTCAGGCTTTTTGAATGTCTGTCCCTAGCCTATATCTGTACACCACCTTAAACAATAGGACCACAATTTCATCTGGGCCTGCAGATGCTCCAATGATACGCATAATACTAATTAGCTAAGGAGATACAGTTTGTTTCATCAAGATTTATCCTGGTTTGCCCATTTCCTTTTCCTACTTTCCAAAGCTTCATAATATATCAGCCAGCTCCTGATTCTATCCAAGTAGGAGGCAACAGCAGAGTGCCATGAGGCAGTCCACACCTCAGCAATGGGGCCCGCTGTCACTGCTTCACTCCTAGACCTCACCAGTCAAAACAGAGACTCAGGATTTGATCTATGATATGATTTTCAAAAATAAATTTAACCCAAAGGGCATAGTGCACAGTGATTCCAGACTCCAGGCACTTCATCTTGCTTGGGAGGTTAATGCACTAAGTCTCCAGCCTACAACAACAAAAGCTTAAATAAGCATGTAAATAATACATCAGGCTGCAGAGAGGTAAGAGAAAGGAAGCCTTGTTTACTGCAGTCTGGTACCCCCTCTCTTTATCAGCTGCTGGAAAATAGATGTCACCTGAAAATAATGGAGGTTTATAGCTCACAGGATCTCCCTCCAATCGTGTGGAGTAGAAACCCTGGCTAAGGAGCTGAAGACACAACCTACCTTTCATTTGACTAGGGACAGACATTCAAAAAAACCTGAGCCTGAATTTATTCAATCTTTGCAGGTTAGTCTAACCTGACTAGGCTGAACCAGTTTGTAACCACACAGACATTCTTTGGACAGGAAATTCAGGCAAATTTTCTCCCTTCCTTTATACAGTGCTGAGCTGAGGAGGGACATGGTCAGGCCCTGGCAGGATCTCTGATTAGGGAGGGGTGTAAACCCCTACCTTGACTGCACCATCGCCAGCTTTTCCCCACTTGCTGCTCAAGGGGAAGGAATGTTGCCAGCCCCTTGCTATCACTCTGACGCAAAGCAGGGTGGTGCGCAGTGCATGCATCTGTTGATGATAGGGAGCTTTTCAATCTCCTTCTCCCTGCTTTTTTATACTGTCTGCAGCAAACTGACAGGCAAGCAAGCCAGCAGGGGGTTGATAACAATGTTTATCACCCCATCAACAAAACAATAGCCTCTCTCCATTACTTCAAATATTCTTCTTAACAGCTTACCAGCTAACCTGTTGATTAGCTCCAAAAAGCCCTAATCAGTCACCGTTCTGTCCGCCTGTCCCAGTGAAATTGGAGACACGGACAGACACATCTTGGCTTTAGCTAGCATACCACATGCCTAGGGTCCATGGAGCTGGGGTTTGTGCTGTGGGTGGGAGGGGATTCTTGTGTGAGCAGCAAGGGGAAAGCCAGAAAGACCCTGCTGTACCTAGAGTTTCTCCTGGAGCTTCAGCCAGGGAGCAGAGGGGATGGGACAGCCCTGCTGTGAAGCAGAGCACCCTGTCAAGCCCAGAGAGCATGCCAGGATGCTGGGGGAGTCTGGTTTATCCTAAAACAGGAAGGGGTCTGGGACAGATATTGCATAAACCAGTTTGACCCAAATCAGTTAAGTCTGCTACTACATTCAACCACGTTTATCTCAAACCAGTTTCAGCTATTTTCAAACTAGTTTATGTGCACTGAACATCTGTTCTGTTACAGGTTTAAACCAGTTTCTGATCACTTAAACCGGTTTGTTCCTAGCCTTTGTGTCATGTTTCCAATTCTCTTTACCAACCTCTCCTCCTCGCCCCCAAAACCCATCAGCAAAATTGATGGCTCACTTAAAGGCAGTCTATGTTTTTGTGTTTTCCCCCTTAACTGAGGGAATGGTGTCAGGGACACAGCTTTAGTCTGCTCCAGTGCTTCAGCATTTCATAGAAGGCAGGATACAGGAGGAAACCTCCTCAACAAGCTCTTGCTTGGCGCCTGAGTATGCTAACTGTGCCATGTTATATATATGCAGAGGTTGGTTTGTATAAGCCTCTCTTACAGTATGTTTTTTTCAAGTTATTTGTCTCCACGCTACTGCTCCTGTTTCTGCTGTCTCTGTAGGCTGCACTTTGCAGTCTTTGTTTATTGTTACAAGTCAGGCCCAAAGCTGAGGGGGGAGAGAAGCAATTTTGAGCATACAGTTATAATCCTTCACATTGCGCTCTAGTGTCTTTTGCTTTCTTTGACCCCAGCATTCTTTACAAACTATGGACCACTTCAGCTCTTGGTGTAAGTGGGAAGAACTCCATTGCCAGAGGGAATGAAAATCATTTTTACCTGCCAAAGCTAGAATTCATGGTTCTTTATTTCTTTCAATAAACAGGAGATGATGACACATCACACCAAGGCGCAGGCAGGGAGCTGCACTCCTCACACGGCTTCAGGTGTTACTGATGTCATCAGCTCCTCCAGGAGAACAGGTGGCTGTGAAACCTGGGTCTGCTGAATAAGATAAATTAATTCAAAGGCCTGAATCTTCTCTCATTTCACTGAAGGTTAAAAGTAGCTCATCTGAAGTCCAGGGTGGAAAGGAAAGGGTTTGAAATGAATGCTGTGAAGCATGCTAGGCCTAAACACCCACCCCTGATACTGACTTGAGATTTTAATGTATCCTTTTTACATGGACCTTTTCACTTCCTTTTTAAATGCTTACCAACTGTTTGAACACTGAAGAGGAAAATGAGCCCTACTCTTACGACCAGACATCCTCTCCCCTACCTCTGACTAACAGATATGAATATCATGCTGTGGAAAAGCTCACAAGGCCTTGCTTAATCATTGCTAAAAACACAATAGCCTGTTAATGGTAATTACAGGCTTTCTAAAGATAAGCAACAGCTCTGTTGTTTTGTAGGTTTTTGTACCAATAGGTACTGTTTAAATACTTGAAAGAATGGCACTTCAGCAGATGTCTTGTATGCAATGTTAGGTTAAATTGTACCAAGAACAACAGGAAAATGAACCCTAATTTCCATTGCATGATTGGATTTAGATGGCTAATTCTATTTAAAGCAAACATCTAAAGTGCAATGGGGCTCAGTAACAACCACCTCCTATATTTCTCCTTCTATATGACAACTTTGGAGAAGAAATCTGTCAGAGTAATAGATCTAACGAGCTTTGGGAGCAGAGCTTTACCCACACCTCCCTCAGTCTGATGCACCTGGTAACAGTTGTTCCACGTATAAAAGTTACTCATCAGAGAGCAAACACAACTGTGCTGCTGCTGAGAGATGATCTTGTCCTTCAGCTGTGTTGACTGCTTCATTGGTTTATGTAAGCCACTGGATGTTCAACAGGAGACATGTTCTAGGGCTGCTTCCACCAAGCTGTTGTGGCCTCCTTCCTGTAAGCAGTGACTGATAGATGTGGTTGGCTTCATAGATAATGCAGGGTCATGGCCAGATTTTTTTTAAAGTTTAGGCCTGTTGTGACTGGCCCAGAGGGGAAGACAATAGTGTGCAGGGGAAAGTTGTGGGAAATTTTAGAGTGAGCCCAGGAGAAATGGGTTTTGTTTTCAGATTTGATATAAATCCATTTTGTTGTTTTAAGCTACCAGGTTTGCTAGAGCTTCAAAAGCCGTTCATTCATGTGTTCTCCTCAGTCAACATAGGGTCCCTTGAAAACTGGATTCTTTGTGCCTCAGTATACCTCTCTATTAGACTGGTGCATTAATATTTAGATTTGGTAAACAAATAAGCTATCAGCCATAGGAATAATACTTCTAGCACCAATAGCATTTGATGTGATATCACCCTTGTGTTTCAAGAATGGGTCTGGTTCAAACCTCCCAGCAAGTAACCACCCCTCCATCCTACCTGCAGAGTACTCAGCTGTCTTGGCCTTGTTCTACCACGCATTCAACTCAAGATAATGGAGAATGTTGACAGGTTATTTCATTACCTAGTGAAATTCCCTGACAATTCATCTAGTGAAAGAACTGCAGATATGTAGTCAGCAGAATTAGAGGAGACGTTATACCTCTAGGAGATTGACATTAAAGATGCCAGCAATAGACAGGAGTGTAGAATCAGTTCTTTCTTTTTTAGCTATAATTTAGTACAGTGTTAATGGTACACATGGAAATAAAGCACTGTTAATTTGTTCCTAATAAAGGTGCCTGTAAATACACACTAGCAGAGTACCTTACTGCCACTTGGATTTGATTCTCACTGTTCCGCATCACTTTACCTTTTCCCTGGGGCCTTTTTCCTCCTGTTAGACAGATAGATGCCAGAAGGATGAAGTGCAATGATGTATTTGCTTTCTAGCACTCAGTATTGGTTATTAGTTGCCTAATGGTGACTGTTCACGTTGCTGTGAAATTTTGCTTGGAGTTTACTCCATAGAAACCTTTTGGATGGACAAAAAGACATAAGATGCCTCAGGACTTACGAGGTAAATATAAATATTGTTTACAACTTATTAAGTCAAGTTTTTTATATTGTATATGAGAATACACAAGCATTCAGAATCTGGAACAGGAAGAATACCCATAAATTCTTTGGCTTTCACCTAAGGTATATTAAAGTAGGGAAGTCCACAACTAAAAGACAAAAGAGAAGGCTGTCCTGGAATTCATCTCCCATTAGTGACATGTGTGTTAAGTAATCGCAATCACAGAGACTGTCACAGTAGCCCACATCATGGTCTCACGTGACTACTATAGCTTCCTGAGCATTTTCAACTTGAAAGCTTATTGAAGAGTTTTAGGAAAATATTGAAATTCTTTCCAAAGGAGGAATCAATACCTCAGGACATCAGACCAACTGCTCAGAAACTTAGTGCCTTTTCCTGCTATATCTAGCCTCGTACTGTTTGCAAAAGTAGTTTATTTTCCAAGGTATTGTTTTCTTGCTATCAAATCCCATTTCTGAAATGTTGCAAGTACTCAGAGCATTACAGGTTTGTCTCGCTGATTGTCCAATCAGGCTAAGTAGAGGCATTCAAGAAGCCCACAGTGGGAATGCTCTTAACTTTTGAGCTTTACTCTAAGCACACAGTTAGCTCAGGAGGAAGCAGAACATAACATTAGCCCTTGTGAGTGGGGTGGAGGCTCAAAGCCTACCTGCATGGCCCAAACCCAGCAGGTAGGGGAGGATCTTGTATGCCTCCCAGAGTGCCCTGTGGGCTCCCCAGGGTGCCAAAGACTCCCAAGCAGAAGCAAATGGCCAAGCCACACCTGATTAGCTGGTGGGGACATCACAGCCACCCACTTGGACCTACTGCAGCAGCAGTTCATCATGGCCACAAGCCATCAGCCAGCTACCCTGAGGCCACTGTGCGTGTGTGTGTCCCAGACTCCTGGTGTGTGTGTGTGTGTCCTGGATGCCTGCATTCCACCCACCCAGAGATACTGGTGGCCCTAGCCCCACACAGCAATCCTCATGTCATCAGCACCATTTACGCACAAGTCTCTGGCACTCTGCATGTGTCTGAGCGACCATCCTGAATCCAGCATTTCGGGCTCCATGACTGATCCTCCCATGCACAAATGTAGAGCCTACAGACAAGGAAAACACAGAAGGACCTCTGGTGAGTCTTCTACCTGGACCCATTCCCTTGCCCAGGACTGGAAGCCACACAGCTCCTTATGGCCTGGCACTGACCATGGCACAGAATGCCCACGTTCCACCACCCAGCTGGGAAACCCTAGAGGCCTGGCTCCATCTCCCTGCTGTGGGAGCCAGGAGGGCTGGGAAACCCAAGCAACAGAGCCTGGAGAGATGCACCGTCTCCGGTTCTTTGGGAGGAGCGGGAGGGAAGGCGTGTTGGGGGGGGGTTGGCTAGGGAGAATTCCCATTTCCTGCTGCACCTGACCTGCAGTGGTGCTCATCTGTAGCTGCTCTGCCAAACAGTGCCCAGAGGACAGAGCCTGGAGAGATGCACCGTCTCCGGTTCTTTGGGAGGAGCGGGAGGGAAGGCGTGTTGGGGGGGGGTTGGCTAGGGAGAATTCCCATTTCCTGCTGCACCTGACCTGCAGTGGTGCTCATCTGTAGCTGCTCTGCCAAACAGTGCCCAGAGGATCACCAGCAAAAATGCACAACCTCTTGGTTACCCCCCCCCAAGTGTGGGGCTGAAAAAAAGCTTTCATTGTATATTGGGGTCTGTTTGGGTTGGGATTTGCATCAGTTGCATCTGGGTAAACACACTGGCCTCTCTCCGGAAAGCAACGTGACCTTGAGGGATGCGGGGCTCAGTTAACATTTACCCAGATTTATGGCCCCACTCAATGTAATATAGACTGATAAGCCCCCAACAACAGTAGGGTGGACTGAGCCTGGACCCTCACCTTCATTTGCCCAGCATGACATGGAGTGCCAACTTCAAAGTGTTCAGAACCACAGCACTTACAGTTATATACACCCCAGCAGATTACTGTGCTCCTGTATGGTCCAGAAGTTGTCACACTGAAGAGCTTGACACTGTACTTACTGAACAGTGGACAGAGACTCATAACAGGCTGCACAATTTGCACACACCCAAATGTATTCCCTGCATTCTTGGGCGTTATACCAAGTGACAGTCTTAGACAGCCCATAATCACTCCTCTGCGGCCAGGTTTCTGGGCCCATGGAGAGCCCAGCAGGCCAGGTACTGTGGCCTTGTATGCTGCGATAAATTTATACCAGAGGCACGGTGAATAGAAATGAAATGATTGGTCCAATTTGAAAAATGAAAACTGTTCCTACAGCATTTTATACCAACACCAAATGAGACCCCCACTGGGCATGACCTTGACAGAGAAGCATGGGTCAAGCTGAACAGACTGAGATCTGTATATGGATGGTTCAAAACAACATTTGACAAGATGTGAATACAGTGTCCAGCAAACAGCACAGTACCTAATCAAAAGCTGCAATTTTTACAAGTGCCCAGACAGGTAGATGGAAGCCGCACACAGCAATAATGCCAGACAGTGGCTCCAAACTGGCCATAGGGAACAAAGTGGAGGAGTGAGGCAGGAGGGGTAGGAGCCGGAGCTTTGCTATCTAAAGTAAGTGAGAGCCTGGGGGCAGGGCTGGCCTGGCGCTTGGGCAGAGGAGATGAGCTCTGTCTTAGGCTAAGTCACCATCCCCCGGGGTAAGGGAGGGTGAGTGGGCTGCTGCAATGCTCCATGGGATATCAGCAGAACGTGACCTAGCAAGAGTCATGATGGGATGTAATCTAAATGTTCATTACAGAGCTTTAATCTACAGCGCTGAAGTCTGATACCACATCCATCCAGCATTATCTTAGAATGGGCTCCGCTATTTTTACAGTGCTCTGTGGGCCCTGACAGTCTGTTCGGTTATGGCCGCAGATCACTTTCTGTGTGCTTACCGCGCAGTAAGTGTAACTTCTGTACCTGGCCTCAGAGTTCACAAACATCCCACGGTGCTGAAATGTATCAAATAGCGAGCAAATCTGTAAACCTCAAAAGTCTATTCATGGACCATTTGTGAACAGTAACAGGAGTTAAATTCATCAAATGAATTGCTCGCTGCAAAAAAGCTCACACAGCTCTAGTAACTACACCGTGATACCAAGCCTCCTGCAAATTGCTAGGTAACTACGCTTAGCAGAGCCAAAAATAATCCTTCTTGTGACTTGCTGTGACAGCTTTTGGAAATAACAGTGTTTCTCCCTACAACAATGTGATGATGGCTCCCTAAAGCGGTGTCAAAGGGCCTGATGCTGTGAGGTGCTGAGTGAGTCCTGCAAGGCAGTGGGAACTCTGAACCAATTAAGGGCCTACACTCTTCCCCAGATAATCCATAAAGGCCTTTGAGATTCACTGAAGAGTCATTGGGTTGGAAGACCTTAATATTATTATAGCAACAGCTTGCCATAACTGGCCAAAAGGCTCCCACTGACTTCCCATGTATTTGGATCAGGCTCCAAGTAAACAGCACTTCTGTTTTCAGGATTTATGGCCTGTGACCAAATCTTTCCAAACAGGCCATATTTCTGACCCCAAGGACAGGAGTTACCCTAGCTGCTGTACAAAATAAAGTGTTTTATAGGGGCCATTCCCCTAATTTAATCTTTATTCTAACGTACAATTGAAGGTGACTTATTATAGATACTTCAAAATTTGTGCATGGGCTCAGAGCATAGATAACATCCGCTCATCTTTTAGGTGTTTTTTGACAAATGCCTCCTTATTAATGTGTAGTTTAAGAAATATTCCAATGAAGGCTGAAAGGCACCATAAATCGTGGGAGTTAGATCTTTCTGGGATGGAAGAGAGGTGGTTTTGTACCTTGTCAGCAGAATGTAAATGAATGAGCTGAATGAATTAGTGTGTGATAAACTTTTAAAATGCTAAGTTACAGTTTAAAACACTATTAAGAGATTTGGAAATGGTTAAGATTTAAAAAATGGCAGCACTCTAATGCCATTTCCATTATGGCCTGCATGACAATCCATAAATATATTTTACCACTTTCTGTGACAAATCATCCTTGTTATGCATGGTGCTAAAGGGGTTAGACTTTGAATGCATTTCAGGTTACTACCGTTAACATTATACTTAATATATTCTTAAAGTATTATTGTTTGTAACATACTATTAATGCAAACACTGGCCCCGCTTCTTAGAGTTGTTGAGAAGGTTAGTTAGATACTGAGCTACATTTGCTGTCACTGGAGTTACCTCAGGCATAACTGAGGACTTGTCCAATAGCACAGTCAGTCAGCAGCGGAGCTATAGACCTTCTCCCAGACCTCTTAGGATGGCAGCATTCAGAAGGAAGCATGGTCTCCTGCTAGGGTGAGAAAGGTCATGCAAACAGCTTGGCTGTTGACAGAGGAAAGGCTGCGTGGACATGAAAAGTGATGGAAATCCATGAGCCCATCTTGGGTTTCAGGCAGAGCACTGGGGAATTACCATTGTATCCAAATGTATTTCCCAGTCCATGTATATAGTTTCATAGTTTCATAGTTGGTAGGGTCAGAAGAGACCTGAGCAGATCATCAAGTTTGACCCCCTGCCATGGGCAGGAAAAAGTACTGGGGTCAAACGACCCCAGCAAGGTGTTCATCTAACCTCCTCTTAAAGACCCCCAGGGAACCTCCTCTTAAAGACCCCCAGCGTATGATATCCCTAAGCTCAGAGCTGTTGCAACCGGTTGCTCGCAGGCCTCAGGTTCTCCTGCCTTCTCCTGGGATGCTTCTGAGAAGCAGAAAGGACTTTTAAACATAAAGCTAGCCGTGTCATTCCTTTGCACTCTCCATTGATATTAATAACTCTTTCCTCAGCTTACACAAATTAGCTAAGGTTTAAAGGCAGGTAAAAAAGGAAGCCAGATCACTCTGCAGTTTCCCTACTCACTCCTGACACACTGCTCTGGACTTTCTGAGAGAGGAATGAGGAATGTTTCTTTAAATCTTCCAGACAAAGAGCAAAGCAACATAATAATGTACAGTAGCCAGAAGCAAACACACCTGTCAAGCTAGAGAATTAAAGGAACAGAGTACCCACATCTTTTGGCTCAAAGAGGATTGGATACCAACATGAATCAAGTAATTCAAAGCTACCCAAGGGCTGTTTGAGATGCCAGATAATATCTTCATACCCACATGCATCTCTAATCCCCATGTAATTCCTCTCTTTTGAATAATTGCTTTTGCTAGAATCAAGTTGCACAGGCACTGTGTCCTTAATGTTCTTTTCTTTGCAGTAAACAGCTACTTTATCCTACTTAATAAAGTCTAGAGAGTGTCTGTTCCAGGTAAAAGCACTTTGCTTATGTCAGAATAATTTTCAGAGGTACGTGTATTTACCCCTTCCCCTGTTATAATTATGCACACGTCTCTGAGGTGCTTGGGATCTGGGACCTAATGATACCAGATTGGATTGTATTAAAACAGATTGAAACTTCATCGTCTTAACATTTAAACCTGTAACTAAGCTGATGAATGTCTTCAGTGTACACACGCACATGTCCATGCGCAGAACAAGACCAGGCCCAACATTTCAAATGTGCCCAGTGCTTGTTCCCAAAGGGACACAAGTTTCAAGTTCCTGAATCTCAGAAGGCGCTGAGAAGCCACCTTCAGAAAATCAAGTCCCCATATCATGTCTCTCATAGGATGACCCCAAACATCAAGCAAGGTAGTTTTGAAAATTAAGACCCAACAAACATGAAGCCAAGAATGTGATCTCTCTCCTCTATTTTAAAGTTGGGACAAATGACCAGACTACAAAAGGTCCCTTCCCCCATTTTACAGCCAGGCAGCTGCTCTGTAGTCACTGTCCGTCTGCCCCTCTTGCCCCATGGTAAATGAAAGCTAAACCCCAGTAGCTGAACCTTTGTTCAATACTATCCTAAAAGGCCAAGCAGTTTCAGAGTAAGAGATCCCCATCAAGATGAAGATCAAAGGACAGGATTCAAAGATAGCTGGGCCCTGAAATTGGAAGGGCTTTAAACCCCCAAGCTTTTGTTACAAATGCCCTTTAGTCCTCATTCGGGCCCATGCAAGTAGACCCTTACTTCAATGGGATGCTGCTTAGGAGCAGCTCCTTCATCCCAATTCAATGGCAAATCAAGGCTATAGTCAGGAAGCATGGCAGCAGCACAGGTCTCTGCCATCTGCACATTTGGAGAGGCAGCAAGAGTCTCACCATTACCTGCAGAGAAAGAAGTAACAGCCCCACACAGATATGCCACACTTTACAGGCAGACTTTGCTACATCGCACCAGCAGCTTCTGCTTATCTGACCCAGTTTTAAGAGGGCCCCTGAACCGCCCAATGCCTCTGATGAAAAAGGGCCGGTGTCTAAGCCCTCCAGAAGTTTCACTCTAATTGCTTTGTGCATCTACTGAGCCTGTTATTGTTATCCTGAGATTTCCTGGTGCTTTAGTGCTCAGTGTGTAATGAGATTATGCACAAACCCCTGTCAAGTTTAGAATAATCATTTGTTTTGTTCTGGGCAGTCACAGCAAAGCTGCTGATTTGAGTGATTAACTCTTGCCACAACCTGGGGCCAGGATCAATGCTGTTATAACCCAGTGCCCCTCTGAGTTTTCCATGCTGGTAACCTGACTTTTTAGCAAAGCTTATGTCACTGTTTGGGGTCATGCTTTCTACAGCTGAAATGTGAGATCCTGTCCAGTCTGTCAAAGGACTCCTGTGAGGCTGAGGTGGATCATCTTTGCACCCTGGCTTTCCTGCTAATGAGATTGTTCCAGCAGTCAGAACAGTAGCAAGGCTCTGCTGGGACTGCAGCAGAGGTTTTAATAAGATGCTATTCTCAGCCCCACTTTGCTGGAGTTGGTCTGTCTATCCAGCCACCTGTCCGTTTGAGCTGCTGTTGAGGGCTTGCTTTGCTAACATACATCCCTTTCAGTGGCTTCCAGAAGCACCCATTACTTAACTGAAGCAGGTCAAAGGGACAGCATGGAAAAATGTATGCCAGCCCTGCATGAAACAGAGCCACCGAGGAGGCAGCAGGCAGGGGATCCCTGTTCTTCCATAGCTAGCTGAGGCTTCCGTGGGGGACTTGGAACCTGGCAAGAAATAACCAAAAATTGGTTTATTTGTTTTTAAATTCTATCAAACATCCCCTGGACTCCAAGCCCTTGTATTAACATTACCGTGACAAGAGTGAATCCCAACCCAGCACAGACCAACCATGGTACCTGAGCCTGCTCCAGGAAAGAAGAGTGGGAAGAAATGAAAGTGGTTATTTTGATCCTGGTTGGATGTTGTATTTCCTCTTGAGCAATACTCTGGAGCTGGGGTTATTGAAGGTGCTAAAGAAGCAAGTGTTCAGTAGCATTAACTTGTGCTTCAGTTAACTAAAACTACAGCAGAATACAAGTTCAGTGATGTGTTTAGGAGCAAACTTGATGTGAAAGCTGAAGTGCGTGGCAGTGCATGTGCATGTATCCATGTGCATTCCTTAGTATGCTTTGCACCTATATGCACACATAGGCATATGTGTGCAACAATGTAGCTTCGCATGCATAAACCACATCATGATTTAGAGATCTATAGGGTTGAATGTGGCCCCAGCAGTCATTTAGTCTAATAGACGCTATATGCACTGTTCCTTTCCTAGTTAGATGCCTACACAATCTCTTCTGGAACATCTCCAATGAAGGAGATCCCCTGTGGAGATTAATTTCACATTTTCAGTCCTAAAATAAATATTGCTTAAAAGAATTCCTGGAGCAAAAGCAAGTGTACAGAAAGAAGTGGCCACCCACACAGCATGACACTGGCTCACTGCACTATACAAAGCAGGGCTTTGGCAGCCTGGAGGAGTCTAGTAGCCATCACCATCTGTATAAGCTCTTCACGATGTGGTGTACTGCATTGTTTTCACTGGCACAAGTCAAGCAGAACTTTGCCCCTCTTTCTGGCACTTGGCCACAGACTTCAGCTCAGAAACTTTGCCACATCCTTCCCAAAGTGTTTTCAGTTGACAAATGAAACAGAAACATGCCAAGTGCAAGAGAAACCTTTAATGCTGTAAGGTGGAATGACTTGCAGCAAGAGACAGTAATAACAGGGATGAGGCACTTTCCTAAGAAGCTGACAATCTTTCTCTTTCTTCCCTTATTCCCTCCTCCCCACTCCTGTGTTTTGGTTTCCAGTTAGAGAAACAGAGAGTAGGACAAGCCCTGGAATCAGTGCTACATGTAGACACAGACACTTCACCTCATCAGCTTGGTGAATTCAACTACCAGGACATGAAGCTTGCAGCACGGAGCAAAGGGTGTATGCACCAAGGAGGAGGAAGGTGGTCCCTGAGGTTAGAAATAGAGAAAAAAGGATGAAGTAAGATAGGAGAAATTAAGGCTGACTATCAGTCAGCCTTGACAACACTGAGAAATGTCAGTACTGAGACACAATCATTTCAGACACTTATTTCTAGGCTATGGAAGGCACAAACCAGCATGGTGTTGGTGACAGTCCTGTTCTAGCAGAGAGATGGACTCAAGAAGATTAGAAGTCTTTTCCATCATGGCTATTCTAGCCACAGGCCTTCAAGGCAGCTCAGCTGCAGGTTTCACCACAGAAGCTTAGAAGGCAACCTCTGCACCAGCTTACTGCTGACTGGGAATAAAAGGTGCAGGGCTGCCCAGTCCTTGCAGGGCTGAGCCCTGGATAAACAGTTTCTGGTCTGATTTTACTTCTGCTCTGGTGTGATTCTGGTCTCAGCTGCAGTTCTTATTTGGACTTATTTGCTATTTGTTGGCTTCAAATAAATAGGAACTTGAGCAGCTGTGGGACTGCATTATATATTCTCTGCTATATGTAAACATTTAATGTGCAAACAATAGTTTTCAGACTGGGAGCTCAGATTTCAAACTGGCTGGCCAAAGCAGGCATCCAGATCAGCATTTAGCCACCTACTTGGACAGCTAAGTGCTTGTTTGCTTGCGCAAATGCAGAACATAGGCATGTATTTGACAGCCTGTAATGTTTTATGTAATGACCTTGATTTATTATGAAATGACCCTGTTGGGGCCTGATGCATCTTTTTCATATGCCTCCCCATGGCCTGGGCATCTAGCTAGATGCACAGTAGCAGATTTGGTAAATAATGACAACTGACAGGGTCTCTATTTGAATTCCATCCTGTTTCTAACTTGGCTTTAACTGAAACTCCAATACCTCTAACTACTGAAATGTACACATTGTACTCAGATCGCAAGAGGGAGTGGGATTTTTTCATTTTAGGAATGCTGTAGTGACTGTGACACAAATGATCTTATGAGTTAGTAATTGCAGGATTCATTTTTAGATAGTGCTACAAATGTGCCTATTAACATCAGGCCATACCTTCTCTGAGTGATTTACCTGTTTCATTTTATTCAGTGAATTAAACACGAAAATATCCAAGGTCCTCACAGATTCTATTATTGATCTGTCTAAAATTTACAGCATCAGTCAGTTCTCTCCTTTTGCAATCAGCCAAGGTTTTTGACACACAAGATTATCCCCTGAAGAATAAAGGTGCCTGACTTAGAAGGAATGTTTTCAGGTCATTCTTCAGTAATGGGATATTCAATTTGGTGGGCGATAATCTACGAGTAGAACATAGTGATTCAGGTTGTGAGCAATTATTTGAAGAATGAGACACTTTATTATCTAATTTAGGAAATGTCTTATAGCACACCTAAAACATTACTGTTCTTCTAAATCATTCCTAGGTATAATATTTTGCCACTGATATTTCACATAATCTTTACATTTGATATTCCCCTGTTATCACATGGAACTCTGTAAAATTTCAGTGACACTAACACTTTCTAACCTCAGTGAATAGAAAAATCAGATTATGGATGAAGTATTGTTGATTTTGTTATGGGTCCCAAGGTGACAGAAAGTCAATTGACCTCTTTTGAAATGAAAAAAAAGGAGACATACTTGTTTCCTTCTGCAAGCTCTCTCTAGTGCTTCATGAAACTTCTTTTCAGCTTTATGCCCTCATTAATGTTAGAGAGGTTTATTTTTAATGCTGGTGAAAGGCTCCTTGGAGACCAAAATTTGCAGGCAAAAATGGTGCAATTTTCACCCATGCCTCCTTTCCTATTCTTCTTTATGCCTTGTGCTTCTCCCATTTTTATCTGCACTAACCCGTCCCCCTTTTAGATAATCTCCAATCTGTGTGGGCAAAGTTCACCTAGAGGTTGGCCCAATGATGCGATGTAATGAGTGGGCCATGGGAAACACATTATCCTGTTAGTGCCCACCCTGCACCTGTTCTGCAGAGGAAGGGCAGTGTTGTTGCATGATTTTATTGCAAGTCGCCTGATATATGATGTTTTTCTCTAAGGCCTGAGATCCTGGAGTCCTGTTATTTCATGAAAACCACTTTCATCTTTGGGTTTGGTATTGTTCTGAAGTAAGTTGCTGTCCCTAAAAATAAAAGCGAGAAATGGGAAGGCAAAGGTCCAAATGCTGAAGGCAAAAGAAAGGAACCCACAATGTCCTATTTTTTAAATTTCATTATTTTAAGCCAATCTCAGGATATTTTGCCCTCCGTTTGTAGCCTAGATCATGACTTCTAAACGATAGGAGGTTGCAATAAGGAAGTACCGTGCCATCTTGCTCTGCGGGAGAAAAAAATGGAGAAAACTCTGAAAGCAGTTTACTTGAAAATGAACTTAACTTCCTGGGGAGTTAAATCTCAATGAGAGAAGGAGGCTGCAGTTTTCCTTCTTTTAAAATATGGATGAAGGAAAATGGTAATAATTAGACCTTCAATTAGGTGCCCACACACCCACCAAAAATAGGCCTAGCAGCAAACAAGCATGGAGAAGAAAAGAACTGAGCGGAAGAAAGTATCTAAGGTGGAAGCAGTTATCTGAATGACTGGACATCTAAAAGCAGCAGTGCTTCAAAATAACAGCAATTCCAGTGGAAAGGGGAAATTGGGCCCTAAGAGCTAGCAATTTAGTGGGGGGGGAAAGGCAGGCTCCTTGTGCGTTCTGGCTGGAAGCTGAAATGAAGATCTGTTGGCTATGGTCAGTCATGACTGCAAGTTGCTTAATGAGCTGAACCTGCTCCTGGGTGTGGGGGACGGTAAGTGATGAGCCACCAGAAGCAGCAGCTGCTTTGCCTATGTAGAACATAGCAGGGAAAAGTTTAGAGAGTACAGGCATTTGTAGAAACTAGTTATTTCCCCACAGGACAAGTGGAAAGTCACTTGCATGAATGGAACGTCTGGGAGAAAGGAGCCGCTTCCTCCAGCTAAAAGAGTTGCCAGGCCTGTTATCTTTCCCAGAGTGAATGACCCATTGTACAGCAGTCATCTCTTAATGTAGCAAGTGGTTTTGACCCCAGAAACTCATGTGGGGGCATAACGTGTGCCTTGTTTCAAAGGTATTAAATATTTCAACTTTATTTGCATCTATTATCAGCTTTCCTTCTCTTCTTTCATGCTTATCTGTAGTGTTTTGACCAACTTTCCACTCAAGCTCATGTGGCCCCAATTCAGTCCATGGTTTTTCAGCCAAAGTAGCAAGACATCACTATTAACACTGGTCCCTTGTCCACATGACTCAGCCCTTACCCATCATCCTCCCAGCTTCCCGGAGCCTTTCTCCTGACCTATTACCCTACAGAGCAGGAAAGAGGAGAGCAGCAGATTCATCTTTCTTCCTGCTGGGCTCAGCGAGTCCATCAAGGTACCCTGCTGATCTCTCCTGTCTCTGGGTAATGACTCAGCATGAGCCCAGAAGATTTGCTGCACAGGAATATCATTCACAGCAAGTCTTCCTTCAGGGGACAGGATGTATGAGAGCTTTCTAGCAGTGCAGAGGACACTGGTTTCCCTTCAGCTGCTTAAACAGGTTTCCAAGAGTATAGGCGATAGAGCAAACATCAAGTGGAAGATGCTCTGTAGATCTCACAGGAGACAGAATACCGAGACTCTGAAGGGAGGACATCTGTGCCCTCGATGTAGTGAAAAGCTTTTGTAACAGAGACACCCAAGATGACATGATCCTGCAGTCAGGGATCCAATGGTGTTTTGAATCCTTTGCTGATCAAGGTGTCTGATGCCCTGAGCCAAGAGCTGCTGAGTCCAGAGCCAGAAGTCTCCACAAACACCCTTCATCTCCCCTTCATATCAGAGGTCAACGTTGCTCTCATCCATGACAAGGAGACTTCTCCAAACAGACTAAATGTGATATACCTGCACTGGTCATGGCACATGTCACAAGTTAAGTGGACATGGCACATGTCACAAGTTAAGCATCTGACCTGAGTCTCACAGAGATCCAAGAGTTCAGC
>NW_005843232.1:79170-83190 GCF_000455745.1 Alligator sinensis
AGGCACCAACGTGCCCTCTTGCACAGAACTGACTGGACTCTTAGCAAGGCTGCTCGGACATAAAACATAATGCTATGGTCCTGATCATTTCTAGTCAGTAGGAGACCTACAGGGCACTGCCTGCAAGAGGAGCAGTGTCACCCTCATCCACTGAACAGACTCGAGTGTGAATAATTACCCTCTGCTCCCCGTTCCCTTTCCGTTTCTGCTGGATACAATATTCTTCACTTCCTTCCCTGATCTGCTGGCCAGATCCCCTGGGAACGCACTCATTTGTCACCTCGAGGAGAGCAAAGTAACAGGAAAAGATTTATATCTTTACTCTCAAGTTAGAACCTTTCACTTTTATTTCTATCCCATTCACCCATTGTCTGTCTTTCACACCTCAGAATCTAGTCATCCATTAATCAGAATTAGACACCCATCAGCCAAACCTGTGTCTGTGCAAACTTCTGCTTTCCTATGATTAAGGCTAGTGTTTTATATGTATAAACAAAGGCCCTGATTCCATTAGGTTTAAAGAAGAGTAATCTGTGCTTTCGAGCTGTGTTTCCCTTTGTTTAATCTATATACTGTGTTCTTCCCAGCTCATTTATTCCTTATGTCCATCACCTCCCTAGTCCATTTCTCTGTCTCCCTCTGCACTATGTAGGAAGTATATATGATTACTAAAATGCTCATGTTTCTTCCATGCAGAGGCCACTTATCAGGGAACCTGAGACAAACTCACAAGGGTTCATTAAGATGACTGTGTTTTCAGATATGTTGCTAATTTACTTGCCTTATTTGTGTTACAATAGCAGCAATGGGCACCACTATGCAGGTACTGTACACATCCAGAGTAACAATCTCTTCCCTAAAGTTCTTATGATATAAATAGGAAAGACAGCCCAACGGTGAGAGAAAGGAGAAATGTTGTACAGAAAAAGACCTGAAGCCCAGAGAGACAAGGTGTTTTTCCCTGTGTTTTATTGTAGAGCAAGGTATTGAACCAGACTTCTGGAGTCCCAGGCCTATACTTTTGCCACACAGCCAGTCTGCCTGTGCTTTACATTACTGCTGAGAGATGCCAGGCAGTCAGTCTTGAAGATGCACCTATTTCCTGAACTCATTTGCTTTGGTCAGACACAGGGAGAAGAAGGGTTTGTGCTACTGAGCACAGAGGCTCCATTTCCATTAAATATCTGATATACTGGAAATCCAGAAGCAAATGGAAATGGCATGATATTGTCTAAAGCTTTTTAACAAATGCAAGGTTTGTAGAAACCTTGGATAAAAAACACTTTTCCTTGTTCTAGACCTGACTTTTAAAGGATGAATTCCATCAGGGATTTTCCCTCCTCTTGTGAGAAAATCAAACTTGAACCTTCTGCCTCTGAAGTTCAATATAAAATTGGGAACATTGGAAGCAGCAAGAGTGGATTATAGCAGAGAGGAGAAAGAAACTGAATTAGCAAAAACCCAAGATATGGAATCCTGGTTAAACACACTATTTAATGATTCAGTGGATGATGACAATGAATCTATTGAGTAATTGCTGCATCAGAAAGCAAAATGGTTAGAAAAAGAAAAGTGTCCTAGAATGGAAACAGGTTTGCAGTACGTTCCATCACTGTTCCCAGGCTACCTAGGGAAAGTTGCCTTCAGAGACAAAGGTAAATATTCAGAAATGCAGCCTCAATAACTGCATCTATAAGGTCTGTACCTGGTGCGTGTGGTACTTGCTATCTAATGGTAGTCACAAAATGAGGCTCTTATGTCACTCACTGGTATGAGTGCTAATAATTTCATTACAATTGCAAGTTCAGAGACCAGTACTTTGAAAACCATTTTGTAAGCAGAAAAATATATAAATCTGAACTATCTTAATACTATTTTTTTGTATTTCCTGTAAGCCCATGTTCCTTTTTCATTAAAAAAGAAGAGTCTAGTCCAAGATCCTAACAAATAACACTCTCTCTTCCTCCTCCTCTTTGCACCCTCTGATTTAGAAATTTGGAGATATGTTTATTCACTATTATCCCCTGCAAGTGGAAGATCCTGCTGCTATTTATCAGCCTTCTCATAATTCTTGGAAAATATTCCTTGCATTTAATGACTTTGTTAAGAGAATTTTTAACGTGTACAAAACGCAGCCAAAATGGACAACTTAATTATCAGGATTCGCTTCAATTGACAGACACATTTGTCACCCTGTTATGGATAGAATGTCTCTTTTCTTTCCCATAAAAAGCCTGAGGCTCTACCAATTTGATTAAAGACAGAACAAACGCTGAAGGACTCATGCTTATCAAAAAAGAGAGCAGCCTAATTAAGCAATAAGCTCTATCAGAGAGTGTACTCCCCGGTCAGAGATACTGATTGGTGCAATGACGTATGAAGCCAAAGGCCAAAGCCAAGGGCCAAGAACAATGTCCCAGTATTCAAAGACTGTGTATGGCACAGGGCATCTCAACATGACTCTAATTCCACAGAGGAAAGATGGAATTGGGACTCAGGAGATCTGGGTTCAGCGCCCAGCTCTGCCATAAACTCTCTGTCTAACCTGAGCTGAGCCACTTCATCCTTGCTTCAATTTTTCCATTGTGAAATTATCCTTCTCTTCTGCCATCTTTCTCTCTTGCCTACCTAGAACAAATGACCTTCATAGCAGGGGCTGTTACTATGTGTATGTTTAGCACAATGGGGTTGTAATGGGACTTAATCCCTCTGGGCATTTCTGTGCTATAAATAATCAACACAGGGAAATTCATGTATTTAAAAGGAACAGGGACACCATGTGAATAGCACCCTAGTTAGTGGCATATGGCTTTCTTCTTTGGCCTACACACACTCCCACCATGTACAGAATTAGACCTCTGCTTCATCAAACAAATGGCAGCTCTTTTGCCATTGATTAAATTAATTCAGGAGCACCTGTTACAAGTGAGCCAAACACAGGGTGGAAGTTGTATTAACAGAGAAGAGGATCAAATTAGGCAGTGATTGAAGAAAGTAGAAGGGACTGAAAACAGCTGATGTGCTGCACATTGGGTGTGGAAAATGACGGATTCTGATGGGAATGTGAGGGGACAGGGTGGTGTACATAGACAAAGGCAAGCCCAAGCACCACTGAGAGCTGTGCTCAGCAGGGTGGCAATGCACTGAGGCTTTTCCAGATGCCAAAAGACGGAAGGAGGGGAAAGCTAATGTAGTAGAGAGGCAGATGTGCCCCTCCCATCCTGTCCCTGACCTTCCAGCACAAACATCACATTTGTAGGTTCTTTGGGTAGATATGATATCTTTCATTAGACCAACTAAATAGTTGGAAAAATTGTTCTTTGCAAGCTTTTGGGCACAAATACCCTTTTTCAGACATAAGGGAAGTGTATTGGTGTTTGAGTGCTTTCCTGGGTAGAATAGAAGCCAAAATGCAAAATGCAGGTCTGTGAAAATACAAATGTGGCAGTGAAGATCAGAGGGAATGGGAGACAATAGGTGTGAGAAGGTAGTTGGTGCAGGGGAAGGGGAGAAGGAGATAAAATATAGCTGGTAAAATGCAGGTTAAAACCCAGGTTACCTGGGGTTATCAGATTGCAGGCAGGTTATAATGTACCATAAATTAGGGCTGTGAGAAGCTTCGGCTGCTTATTCAATTCGGAGGAGATTTGGCCCGATTCGACAGCTGAATCTCTGAGTCCAAATCGAATCGGGAGACCAATACAAAGGTCTATTCAAAGCTCTCCAAATCAATTCAGAAAAGATACAGAGAGCTTCAGAGATTCAGGCAGTCCCCAGTCTGCCAAGAGCCCCCATCCCCTGCCTGCTCTTCCAGCCCCATCGATAGTTGCCTCGTCTGCCCCAGCTCCTGGTTCTTAAAAAAAAAAAAAAAAAAAAGCTCTGGCTCACCAGATGCTGCAGCAGCTCTCAGGGCTTCCAGGTGGCTTGTGGCAGAGTCCCCCATGCAGTGCAGGGCAGTGGGGGGAAGTGGGGATCGGCCACTCCGCCCCCCCCCCCCCCACAAGGGGGCGGGGGGAGAGG
>NW_005843232.1:83200-96763 GCF_000455745.1 Alligator sinensis
GAGTTGGGGAGTACGGGGCTTTTTGCTTTTTTTTTTTTTGGCTGAGGCAGCCATTGATGGGGCTGGGAGAGCGAGCAGGGGATGGGGCCTGTTTGATTTGGAGATTTGGCCAAATCAGCAGCAGCTGAATCACCAAATCAGATTCAGCTGAATCAATTTGGGACAGTGACTCAAATCACCAAATTGAATCACTGCCCCCCGAATTGGCCAAATCTGAATCCAAAGTGAATATTAGCCGCTTCACACAGGGATACCACTGTCTATATTTAGTCCATGATTTTTTGTATCCAGTAGATTGATGAAGTGAAGTTTGTAGGCTCGTCTACAAAAGGGGTTTTGTAAATTCCCTTTGAGGATTAGAACTGAAAGATTGGAGACAGAGTGGTTATCTTGTGAGAAGTGTGCACCCACAGGTAATTGTGTATTTTTGTCTTTGATAGATTTCCAGCATGCATTCATTCTGGTACACAGTTGTTGTTTGGTTTCTCCTACATGTTTAGTGCCCATTTGTAGGTGGCATTTAAACTTCCAGGCACCAGGCCGAGACAGGAAATGCCTAGAGGGAAGAGAAAATGCACAGAAAAGCTTGCTGCTATGCCTTCCTTTCTAGGCCACAGGGGAGTCAAAGAGGCCACAAGGGGATAAAAATATTACAGAGATTTTCTCTTCAGTCAATTGGCTCCTGAGCAGGAGGGCAGGCAGAGGGAATGGCACAGCACACTTTCGCTCCAGCCAGTGATTGTAAAGGAGATCTTCAACTGCCTGAGCCCCCAGGCATTTGTCCCCCTTGCATGGCCACCCCTACCTCTTTGCTCTCGTGTCCTGTTGTTTGCTGCCTCTGTTTACTCTCTGCAAATGGGATGTGCTGTCTGTGACATGTTCTCTCATTAGAAACAAGTTTCAGGGCTCCAGGCAGCCTTTACCCAAAAGAACAAGATGAAACTTCACCTGTGAGCCACTCATATGAAAAACTTCTTCACGGTCAACGTGTCCAGACTGTGCAATAAGCACCCTCCAGAGGTGGTGCAATCACCTACCCTGGAAATCTTCAAGAGGAGACTGGATAGTCACTTTGCTGGGGTCACCTGACCCCCAGTTATCTTTCCTGCCTAGTGCAGGGGGCTAGACGCGATGATCTTCCAAGGTCCCTTCCAGCCTTACAATCTAGGAATCTATGGATCTATATCACTGTCCCCTTCATATGATTCTTGCACCTCACTGTGGGGCTCCTATACACATACAGGGAGGCTGCCCCACACACATAATTACAGCAGTAATTAATTGAGTAATTACCACACTACAGCAGACTTCAGTGTCATGTGTATCAGTGTGGCGCTTTACACTAAAGTTCATTTGATGAGCTTTAGTTCAAAGCGCCACACCATCATTTTTCAGCACGGGGACACTGATACACGTGACACTCCAGGCACTTTTAGTTAGCACGGCTCTCAGAGCTGCACTAATTTAAGGGCCCCCTTTCCCCAAGCCTTTCCCCCTGCCTCTCAGAGCACATCTATAACCACCCCCTGATGCCACTGGCCACTGTCTGACCCAGGACACTGGCCTAGAGGGAACATTAGTGTTCCCTCAATTTGTAAATTGACTCCTCAATTTATATCTTCACTGACTGTCTTTCTTGCATGCATACCAGCCTCTGGCTTCTTTACTATTCATTCCATCTAGGAAGAGCACACACCAACTACAGATGCTTCCTCAGCCTGATGAAGGGTATATATACCTGAAAGCTTGCAAAGAAGTATTTTTCCAACTACATATTTGAGTTGGTCTAATAAAAGATATCAGATTTACCTAAAGAACCCTGCCTGCCTATGTCCTTAGACCAACACAGCTACAACCTACACCCCTGTTACCTTCTATTACACATGCCAAGCAATAAGACTGTATACCAGGAGCCCTGAACATTTCATACCTCTTTAAGCATTTGTATATATTGTCAACAGTCCTTTAATCTCATTTGCCCTGGAGTACTGGGGAAAGAAACATTTCCCAGGCCTCTGGCTCTATGTGGATTTCAATCTACATGTCCTAAGCATGTGTTATCAATAATCACAGGAGAAAGATTCTATCTAACATCTCCCAAGGCTATGCTTCTCTGATTCCCAATGCATCTCAGTATTCAAACAAGGTGTCAGGTTCTTAGGTAGGAAATGTTACAAATGATATTTATTAAAGAAAAAAGATCATTTATTCCTCTCCACTCTCTTGAAAGTCTCAGCATCCCTGGAGAACAAGTGACAGAGGTATTTTGTGGTGAATTCTCAGAAGTAATGTCTTTGAAGGGAGACACAGAAGCTATTGATGCAGCTAAAGGAAATGGTATGCTAAGCATAGAGGTTGGCTGACAGAGGAAACTGAGTTTGCCACATCCAGGTAGGGCTCAAGTAACCTCTGGGTAAGATGCTACACTCCTGTAAGTAGACTAGAGCTGCTCACATTTTGCTCTCCCTGAGAATCAGGCCCTCCATAGGGGTGAACAAGCTCATCCCTGGTCATTAACATAAACTTGTAAGCCTGATTGTTTTAATACGCTTGATAGGTAAAGAGGACATAAAATGGAAGCCAGTGATGTTAACCACATATACCTCAAACATGTTGCAACTCCATGGTGTGTGTGGCATCTATTTGATGCAGTAGTAGCAGCTCAGGCCAGAAAGCAGCTGTGTATGGATTACACTTGGTCTTTACCATATACCTTCCAGGTGGAACATCCAGGTTGGACCATCACAGTATCTCCTTTCTTCTAAGCAGAGTGCATGATTGAAGGCTGTCAGATTTACAAGCGTCCACTGATGACCTTCAAAGACATGTTTAGGCTTGGATTTTCCCCTGCAGACTTCTATCATTGGGTCAGCTGTGTGTCTGGGTGGGCCTGATAGTTGTGCTGCTGGTCTCAAACACTTGGAAATAACATAATTGCCAGCAAATACATTTGCAAAACTGGTGACCTATGTTGACAGTGTGAATCTGGGCAAAGAGGCATTTGGGTCCCCAGATGGCCCATGCACCCATGCAATTTAAGTATTCGGTTCTGAAAATGAAGATGTTATTTTTTGTAGTCCTTCTCTTGCAGTGTTTCCCAGCCTATAGATGGGGAATCTGTCCATCTGACAATTAGACTCCCATGCATCAGTAGGACCTGACAATTTAAAGTCAGTGGAAGGACACCCATTGACCTCAATGAATTTTGGATCAGGCTGCTCTATTTTAGTATTTATAATTTCTTTATTTCATTTGTTGGGCAAGGTTCTGCCCTGGTATAGTTCCAACTACAATCAGAGGACATACATTTTGCCATGGCTTTTTGAACATCAAGCTTACCATTCTCTCTCAAACAGTGATTTGGGTTCTGGTATTTGGTTTTCCTTCAGGTCTTCATTTCCATCCTTCCCTCATAGATTTTGCCTATAAATACTTTGAAAAGAATTAGAAAAACCTATTAAAAAGTTTTAAAATATGTTCCTGCATAATAACCTATTTTCCCTTTACAGTTAATCTATACTGACTTTAATTAAACTCTTTACATCCACAAGTATTATCCTTCTAGTCAGGTTTTCCTTAGAGTTCTGGTATCGGCCAGGTATCAAAAATGCTTTTCTGCAGAGTGACTGAACAAAAGTTCTCCATGGACCGAGGGCTTTAAATCATGCTACAATTAGAATGCATACCACACAATGCAGTGCCTGCAGCTCTGAAATACAGTAATCTGACTGATGTGGGAGTTGACATTTGTGCTCCATAATATGTCATTATAGGCTGTTTAGAGTGATTTCTCACTGGTGATCCTGAAAAAAAATGTCATTTGTATTTTCCTTCCTTCTGGAGAGAATTCTGATCCTGTGTTATATTGCTCACCCCTTTCCCAATATAGAGGAAAGCAGCAGCAGGTGGGTAAGTAGAAAATGCCTTGTTATGGTTATCAGTTGCTCCTTGTTCCCCTCATACTAGGTCACACTTCAGTTTTTTGTTAAAGAAAGAAACCTCTGGACCAAGGATTGAGGGGCAGCTTCTCAACTGTAACAGATCAGCAGGTCCATAGGGTTGCTCCAGTTTGTAACATTAAGGGGCGGGGAGGAGCGGGTGTATCTTTTCCCAAAGCCATGCTTTCCACTAATGTCTCCTGTAAATAACATAATTAAGCATTTTAATGAAATGGATGTTATCTTCATGTTATATAACAAGTGATTAGAAGGAAAATAAGAACTGCTTCTTTTATGCCTTTCCCGCCACGCCTGAGATCTAGTTAGATAATGTATATCGGGGTGAACAATGTTTTTGGGCAAAGTGCAAAAAACACCCACAACCTCACCTTGTAAAATATTGGCATGCCAGGGGTGGACGGTGGGAGAACCGCAAGGGGCCCGATCCTAGTTGTGGCGACGCAGCCCCAGCCCCTTCCTTGCCATCTTCCCTGAGGTGCATGTGCCAAGCAAAATGCCTTTATGTGCCACACTGGCACTCTGGCATAGTCTACCCCTGGTGTAGATTATGCTTCCCATGTAGAAACTGGATATGGAAATCCTTTTGGCAAAGCTAACAAAAATTTCCCCCCAGACTTAGGACCCAGTTAGGTGGCAAAATTCCTTGTGCTGTTCAGCTTCGCTCTTCAAATAGGAGGCAAGCAGAGAAACAAGTGGGCCACAAACACCAAATACCCAAATTTCATAGGTATAGAGGGCTCTGGTTGCTCAATAGGTCTGTCAATCTGCAACGCTGAACTAAAGACTACAACAGTTCTGGGTGACCCTCTGGCCCTTTAGAAACCTCCTAGATTTGCTGGTGCTGAAAGACCTGCAGTTTTAGAATGAATAATGTCTGGCTTGGTATTCATTTATTAAGGCAGGGTAAGGTGAAAGAGATGGTGTTTGGTTCATTAGCAATAGTGTTCCTCCCCATTTATCATGGGCTGCATATTCAGTACAAGTTACAGAAAAGAAAAGCAAGCAAGCAATCTGGTTCAATGACAAGGGGAAAAATATTTGCTTCTAAGACAACAGGGAAAAATAGAAGCAAATTGCAAAAGAACAGCAGTTTGCAAATAGTAGCTAGTAAGCTCTACACTCCCCTCACAGGATAATAAGCACATTCGATAGATACCAAGTGATATGAACTGGAGCACTGGAGTGAGTGGAATTCCCTATCAAGAAAATTAAAATTAGTAATGGGCTAGAGGCTAGCAACATGCCCATTGCCTAGGACAAAACCCAGTTGAGCATCTGATGAGGATAAGCTGATGGCAAGTGAAATCCCATTCACAGGCTTCTTTTCATTTAGTAGGTGGGGAGATCTGATGATCAGCAAATTGTTTCCATAGCGGCAGCTAGGCCTTGGAAGCAGCTCTGCTCCTCTTGGCTCTGAATTCCATCTAGACTGACCACAGCCTTCAAGGGAAGCTGAATAAGGCTGCATCTTTTTGGTTTCACAAATCCTATAGTCTGTATTACAAATCCTATATTCTGCACACACAGCAGCTACATGTGCCAACACTCCACTGATGCCTAGCCTGGGAGGGATGGATCTCAGCCAGCGCGTCCAACTTATCTCCTACAGATTTGCCTTTCCTCTGTTGACTGATACAGACCCTCACTTGTTGGTTCATTTGAAACACTCACCCGCTTAGCTGTTCAGTCAAAAGCTGGAAGCAGCCTGATTATGTGGCAGATATTTTTTCTTGTGACTACACAGCTGGATGTTTTTACTACAACAATTTGAATTTGGCCCATTCAGAATTAAAGCCACAAGTCTGGCCCTTCGTGCACACTCATAAAGGGGCATTGCTCTGTTTCTGGAGCTGTTAATCCATTTTTCAGGGTGGTCTTTCTCTCCATTAAAGGGCTCACTCCTGTTCACTCCTGGTGGCTGTATTTCCTTCCTCAAACCTGTCAGAAAGAAAAAATGGTGGTGACTCGGGGCATTGGCTGGCCTTTAACTCAGGAGAGTACGAAGAAATATTGTCTGTGGACAAATTCTGGTAAGTGGTTATGTAGCTACAGACTGAACTGAAAGCATGCTATCATCCCCCATGCTAAAATTAAAAAAACAGTTCTAAATATTTCTGGCATTTTGCTAAAAAGTACTTGAAAGTTCCCTTTGCAATGAGATCCTACTTATGACACGGCATTAAGCTGTTATTTCACATGACCAACCCTCACCTGGGAAGCGGGAGAATAGTTCAAGAACAGCAAGCAAGTATTTAAAAACTCTGTTTATATCTAACATGGTCATTGACCCAGCATTGCCCATCACATTGTCACTGAAAGCCCCCATTCCACCAGTCACCCCCTCACAGTGATGACTCCAGCCCTGGACTTTATCAGCTCTTGGCTGTTCAACTTTCTGTATGTTGTAAAATGAATTGTGAGGCGTTTCGGTGAATTTTCCTGCAGGAAGGAACCCTGTGCTAGCAAAACCACTCTGGCAGCCGGTGATGCCATTTGCTATTGCAGCAAGTAGCACAAAAAGGGGAAGTGTTCAATCAACACAAAGATTAAATTCATCCCTGAGAGTTAGCCCTCCTAGAACTGAGACAAAGACACAGAGTGGACTTGAGGAAACCTTGTGTTGCCGCTGTCCAGGTTGTACGTTTTCTGCAAATCAGTACAGGGCTTCTGTCAATCTGGCACCTTTCCCCAGCACTAAACTCACATTTTAATACAGATGCCTGCTTATAATCTTGATTATTAGCCTGGAACCACATTCTTTTTTATTATTAACAGAGAATAATGTTGTACAGCAAGTTCCCATTTTGTTTTGAGGGTATTAAGAAATGAAACATTAATGGAATGTAGAAAATGAACTACACATTCAACTTCTATTTACCAAATTGTTCCTGTTCATCTCTGGGAGAGAGGAGAAAAAGGAGAAAGACTATAACTATGCCCAGAAACATACCATTTCTACAGTGCACGCATGGCTGACAGCCACTAAGCACAAATGAATAAATATTTTATGTACTTTAATTTTCTCATCTATGAGCTTGATGTTCTGAGTCTTTCTTTGCTTTATTTTGCTACTTCATAAATGTTAAAAACGTTTATCCTCTTATTCTTTCCAACAAAAAATAAGGCTTCTGCCAGTCTCTGCTCTTATTCCATTTACTTTCATCTCTTTATTAGCATAGCAAAATAGCACATTGCCTGCCGTTTACTCCCTTCAGTA
This sequence comes from Alligator sinensis, assembly GCF_000455745.1. Taxonomy (NCBI): domain Eukaryota; kingdom Metazoa; phylum Chordata; order Crocodylia; family Alligatoridae; genus Alligator; species Alligator sinensis. The sequence continues at coordinate 90,377 of NW_005843232.1, forward strand.
ATTTCTCCATTCTATTTTTCCCCCACCTTCCTTCATGTTCTTATCACCTGCACTCCAATCTTTGTATTATTCAGGAAGCAGGCTGTTTTAATTTTCCTTTTGTCCCATCTACTCACTGAACCCTGAAGTCTTTTGAGATGCAGTCTGACTTTTTCCTTGTATTTATTTCATTTCCTTTTTGTATTTTCATTATTATTCTCTCCTTTCCACCCCTCTGTCACCACATTTCACTTTCTCCCTCCCCTTTTGCCTCCTGCTTCTTCCAAGTATAGTGACAATCTCCACTGGGAAGCATGTAGGCAATGTCTGGCATTCTTGTTTAATCTACATTTTCTTCAGCTTCACATTTGTTCTCTGCCTGTTTTGTATGTGTCCAGGAAAAACTTCCTCATGCCTATTTTGCTTTGCCAATGACATCCCAGTGTACCAGTTCCCTAATCTTGTGAGTCCTGTGTCTATGCAGAATCCCAGACTGGAGCCTTTACACCCAGGACCCACATAAGGCAGGATTGGTCAAAGAACATCAATGGAAATGTGCTCGGACCATGGCTGGAACTGTAATTGGCAGGAAGTCTTGTTCTTGTTTGCACTGCAGCTGGTCATGCCGTGCTGCATCTCACCTACAGGTCAATAAATCAGCTCTTTCTCCATCTTGGAGCCATGTGGAAATGTGCTCAACAAAGGCCCATCAAAGTTACAAATCCAAACTCTTGGTGACATCCAAAAGAGGAGTCCTCCCTAAGTGCGACAGTTTAAGTCTGTGCCTCCTTTCTCCAAGGCAGAGACACTTAAAATGCCATTCTCCAAGTGCAAAACTTGGCCGAACTGAGCAGACCTTTTAATAACCCATTGCTCAACAAATTTGCCAGAGATAATGAGCTGACACTGACCTGTCAACACACTGTGCCTGGCATCTCTCTGCTAACTTCGCTTTACAATGAGCAATAATTAATTTTCACCTCTTGTGACAATTCCAAAGTAATTTACAATCCTGCCAGTTACCACTCACCGCACAGCAAGATGAGCTCACACTATAATGGAACAGCAGCTGCACTTTTAGAGATCCCTCCAATTACTTGTAAGTGATATCATTGCTCACTGCTTTCGCACCACAGAAAAGGAGAGAATATTTCCTCCATCCATGAATGCCATGAAAGAAACTGTGAACACCCCACGTTTCTTTTAAAGTTTTGAAGGTGGTCTGAAGCCACACAGGTCAGTGCAGTATAAATAGTGTCTTGACAAAAGTGCAGACAGGCCTCTATGTGCTAGGCACTGTGCAAGACAGAGTGGGAGAGAGACCATTTTAATATTTCTGTTGTAGAACTGAGCGTGGAGAGGACATTTTCCTTTGTCACAGAATTGCAGTAGAGCCGGAGACTGAACCCAAAACTCTTAAGTTCCAGTCCAGGAGAACCAGGACAACCAGTCCTCTCTGTAACTGGACAGAACAATTTTATTCACTAGGGAAATACATTAATATAAGAACTGCCACTTCAGTGGCCAACGAATGGTGCATCATATGGAGAATCACAGTTCTGGGTAGGGGCTTTGCCAAATGCTCCATTCTAGCCATCCAACCATCTGCTATAGGGCAAAATGTCTTTAGGCCAAGGCTTCCTTAATCTTAAGTGAAATCAGAGTAGGAAGAAGAATGGGTGGGCAAGGATGGAGGTTATTGTGCTGGAAAATGAAAGAAGGAAATCATAGGAGAGTGGGAAAAGTGAATAGGAACAAGAATTAATCAGAGTTCAGCTGCAGGTAACCTGTTATGAGTAGGAGTGCTGCATGAAATGTCCAGCTTTTAAAAGGAGTTTGGAGAATTTAACTAATAGCTAAGGTTTGGCTTAAACAGCATCATAATGCCAAGTCAGTTTGTTAAATTTGTCTGATTTATAACAACACTGCTTCATCTCTCATTATCACTCATCATCTGCTATGCTATTCCCATTTGCCTCCCATAGAAGTGCCGCATAAAACTTCATCTCCTTTTAATTATTTGGGATGTCTTATGCACATTTAGTCAACTCATGTCCTTCAGAACTAAAATGCTTCTATTTTCTTAACTTTTCTTTCCTTTGAGAACCTACAAGGATTTTTTTTTCAAATTTTATTTATCAAAACTGTGTGTCCAGGGCATATTTCCCTGCATCAGCCACTGAGAATGGGTATAAATGATCTGGAAACTTGGAAAGCAAAGGGTGTTTGTTTCTGAGTGAAATCTAGAAAACTGCCCCTTACAAAAAAGAGAGAACGAGAACACAGGGGTCTCCAAAACACGTAGCGAGTGCTCTCATCAAGATGTACAGCAGAGCCGTAACAGTGACCTGAAACCTGCAGTGTTTCAGTTAGCCTTATGTACTGGTAATTTGAATGTCCTCCTCACCCGAGACCTGACTTATTCAAACACTTGAGATGATATATAGTATATTACCAGCAGTATCTTGGCCTTAATTCCGGACTCTAGCACAAATGTAAGCTCTCCCTTAACTCTGTTCACAAGTGTTCGCTTGACCTCATTTTTAGATCTAGCTGGCCTTTGTCTCCATCCATTTTACCTTTGTGCTTAGATGGCCTGTGTCACCCTTGTATACTGACTGCTGGAGGGAAACATCCCATCATAGGCTGCAGGCCCCCAAGGGACTGTGCATGTGAAACAAACCTGTGTCTCTAGGAGAGCAAATAAAGTCAATGATTTTTTCCTGGGGAAGGATCTCCTGTGTGAAATGTTGCAGCACTTCCCTCTCCCAAATAATGGGGAATAGTTTGCTTTGTCCCAGAAAGCAATGGACAGAGTATCACATGCTATATTTGGCTATCAAACAACTTCTAACTCTTCTTTGCTTTCCATTTAAATGACCATCCAAAATGCCCTAGGTACCTGTATAAGAAATGCTGGAGTGGGCATGGGACAGAAAGGAGTTTGGGGGGTCCCATCCAGGAGCTAAAGATGTGCCAACTCTTCTGAGCATGATTTATCTAAACATGCAGGAAATGAGCTTTAATTTCCAGTGAGACAGCTAACGAAAGAGATGTATTTAATTAGAGGGCAGAAGACAGCCCAAAGAGAGGGTCAGCCTTTCTGAAAAGGGGCATTAATCTGAAGAGCTAAACAAAAGACACGAATGATCTACATTGATCAAAGCCTTTCAGAGAAAATGAATGTGCCCTCGAAGAGCTGAATTCCAGCTTTCAGGGGAAGGGAATCTGCCTGACAGATTACTGACTTGGTTAATGAAGGGGCCACCACAACTGCCTTGTCTGTTTAAAGTGAGTTGACTGCTGATTGTGTACCCCTGGGAACAGAAATCTTGCCTCTGTAAAATAAGAAGGTATCTCAGTCTCCTTATACTTTCTGCTTCCTACCGAGATTGTCAGCCAGGATACCCCGTACTGCTGGGGATCACATACGATGTGGGTGAACCTTTCTCCCCAACTCACTTCACAGTAGCCACAGAGGAAAGTTCAAATCTATCCCCTCAATGTCAGCCTCCTTCAGACTGGAGAGCAGGGATGTCAAGCCAACTTAGCAGCCCCCTTCTTTTCCAGTCCTTACCTTTTTAGTTGCCTTGAAAATTCATCTGTAAACAAGGTGTGAAAGGAGATTTTCAACTTTGCGGGTGCCTTAGGAGGAAAGGCTTAGGGATGTTTTTCAGACAGCCTGGGCCCATTTTGCACAATATTCCTACCTTGGTTCCTTGCATCTTTCCTCTCATCTACACAAATATACAAAACACAAGGGATTTTTTGTAATGTTTGGGTTTGGTACTTATGTGTAGACAGATAAATAGATATGCTGAAGCCAGTATACGTGTACACACACACATATGTGTTAAATGAAAGTGCAGGGTGTGGGTGGCAAATGATTACATTTTGTATTTGAGTAGATCAAAGGTTCCTGCGGGGTGGTGATTTATCACAGGGGCATCTTGACATGCAGGACTATTTTTAATTCAAAGAGTTGTCGCTGCCTATGCACCCATCTGCGAGCTCCGCTGTCTCCTTTGTGCTCTGTCAATTTGCAAGGAAACAGTCAAATCCGATTACTATGAAAAATATGCAGGGAGAGTAACATGGTGTGAAGTGACATAATGCATGTTGGTTAAGGTGCGATCCTCAGCTTGGCTGTTTTCTGGATGTTACAAATACCAAAGCTGTAAAGAAGAAAAAAAAATCTAAGAGTTATTATTGCTCTAAGCCCTTGAGCTTGAATTACATTTGCTTCAAGAGCCATAGATATGAAATTTCCCTATGGACAGATATCTGGCTGGGGGGATATGATCCCAGCACCTGTTCCTGCCCGGGGCAGGGGGTCAGACCTGATGATCTGTTTAGGTCCCTTCCGACCCGAAGCACTATGATACTATGATATCCTGTAGAAACATGGTAAAACATGCAGGCTTCAGTAGGATCCCACAACAAGACCCCTACACCAACTTCTAAACAAGAATAGCTCATATGCATGCCCCCACACTTCCTCTCCAGTGACCCCAGACACCCAGCAGGATGGATGCTATCACAGAGCAGTATAGAAGTCACAACTGGGGCTCTGAGTTCTACAGTGCTAAGCACTGTGTACACACATACATACACAGAAGATGGTCCCTATTAACAACTGATATAATAAGCTGCACAGAAGAAGCCACTTAACACAACAACACTTTATACTGTGCCTGCAAAACCCAGGAACTAGGTTACATGTTCTTGGTCACCAATAACTGGCACATGATCTGCTAACAATTTACATATACCTTACTCCAAAGAGCTTAAAGCCTAAGTTATCTGTATAGGCACACCCTGAGACAGTGGTTTTCAAACTTTTTTCATTTGTGTTCCCCTAAAAACATTTGAATGGAGGTGCAGACCCCTTTAAATTGTAAGTGTGGGTATTCACATATTTTTTAATAATTGTAGTCATTTTTTGTGGACCCCTTTAAAATAGTCTGAGGACACCCAGGGGTCCATGGACCACGGATTGAAAATCACTGCTCTAGGATATTGGTTAGCTATTGACTCTCAGGAAAGAATGTAACAGGTCATTCACTGACATCATTTCCTGCAACACTCCAGGTTTTCCTGGCAGTTCTCCCATCCAAGCCCATCACTCGAGAGGTGTGATAAGATCATGGCTCAAATAGTGGACCAAACAACTGTAACAAACACACATTGTGAATCAGGTTTTACCGCCATTGCAGGCAATATGAATTTGGCCACTTGCTTTCATGAGAGCTAGAGCAGGCTGTACATACAATGTAAGGCCCTCACAGACACACAAGACCTAACAAGTGTCTGGAAAAAATGTTTCATGCCTATCTAAGTATCTCTCTATGAACCTGCACTGTCTCAGGCAGGGAGCAGACCAAGGCTGAGGGCTGATTCTATTTCAAGGCAACATCACAATCTGCTTTGAGCAACATATTTAATTTTAATGCACTTTTCAAGACAGCCCAGTGGGAGTGACCTACAAAGTGAGCTTGGGAGATAGTCTAAGAAAAGAGTGTTGGATCCTTACACAGGTTTATTGTGTGGAAAAGGGAAGGGAGAGCAGAAGCACTATTAGCATAACAGAGGGTAGTACAGAGGAGAAACTTCTCAGGTCATCCAGTCTAGCATTTCTGAACCTGTTGGTCATGACCCAAAAGTAGGCTGCAAGAATATATGAAAGGGTCACAAGCAACTGGATCAACAACATTTAAAAATGGATTCTCCTTTAAAGGAGAAAAGCATGGGTAAGCGTGGATTTTCCCTTGTAGGCTATTAGAGTTACAGCCTGCAAGGGGCTTCTTGGGGCCTCCCTGCCCCACACACCCACCCCCTGCCCTGCACACCCACCCCCTACCCCACACATTTGGGGACTAGGGCCTGGGGTCAGTGGGGTTGGGAGTAATGGGGACTGGGTTGAGACTGGCCATTGATGTTTACAAATGGGTCCTGGTACAGAAAAGTTTGAGAATCACTGATCTAATCCAACCCTTTGTCCAAACGCCTTGATCCTACTCATCACTGTCAAATATTCATCCAGCCTCTTCTTAAGAAGCTCCAGTGAAGGAAACTGCCCAGCTCTACCGCTGATTCTACAGTTCTACAGCCTACAATGATGCTTCCAGCATCCGTTCTAAGTGTTGGCAACCGCAGCACTCACCAGGTGGTTTACCAGTTGAACGGGGGGGCGGGTGGATGACCAACCCATCCTATGGACAGGCCAGGGATGAAAGGGACACTGACTCAGTTGGAAGATAGTAAAATTGAACTTAACGTTTACTTACAGTAAGATTTCAACAGTGGTTACAAAACAAAACGACAGTGGTGAAGCAGTAGTTAAAGATGACAGGTAGTAGATAGCAATTGCTTTTTCCGATGTACGTGCGGATGGAGAGCTCACTGTTC
>NW_005843232.1:96947-107490 GCF_000455745.1 Alligator sinensis
GTCTGCTGGCCAGGCAGGCACGCTTCTCCCGCAGCTCCTGATTTGTTAAGGCTGTCTGATCACGAGCTGGTCGGCCTCATGATCATGAGCTCTTCACACGCTGAACATGACCCGCTCTCGTGTTCTGCGTTGGTCTGGCATGTGGGCTGAGCGTTTGGTAACCTTTTCTACTCAGACACTAAGCACAGGTGGTCACATTCACACTTTGATCTAAGTCTGCTCTACTTACTTCAGGCAGAGTCCTACTAAGCACTACACAGCCTGGACCAATTCCCTGGCCCATCTATGCTTTGGTTTCTTCATCTATACAGCAGAGGTAATCAGGAGGCATTGTTAATTAATGCACATCAAGTGCTCCTTTGAACATCACTATGGAAGTGACTTATACTGATCACTTCAGAAGTGAAGAGTCTGAAGCTCCAGGGAGAAAATATTCAATTGTTCCCAACAATTGGCTTTAGCTTTTAAGCAAAACCCAGAAACAAACAGACTACTGCTGTGAAGCACCTCTGCTCCAGTTATTAATTGTGCAATTAAAATATCCCCTCCAAATTAACATTTAGGATGTATACAGACAAAACCCAATGTCCTTGACAAGGCTTTTCTTCTCAACTCAAGTCTGAACATGCAGATGTTTATCCTGGTTAAACATCATCACTGAAGCAGCATGTCTACAGAGAAATAGCTCTCAAGAAGGAGCCGTGTTCTATTTTGGCATTTGATTTAACATCTATTTGAAAAAAAAAGCACTTTCCTCCCTTAATCCTGCACATGCCAACTCTCCAGTGGACCAGAAGCAAAAGCTCCACCTCCAATCTGCTCCAGCTACACAAATATAGCTTCTCTGGGGAATAGCAATCAGCAATCCTGTTTCCAATGGTACAGGATGTTTCAGCTTTTAGAAACTAACCAAACTACAGGTTTCCCTTGCTTTATGCTGTACATGTGTTCCTGAAAAATAGTGCGTAACTTGAATTTCCATAAAGGGAACCCACTTTACAATGTAACAAATAGGGATATGTTCCAAGACCTCGACTGTACTGACCCCCAGACCCATTTCTACCACTTTCACAAGACAATTTTGGTACTCACTGACAGCAGACAGTGCACACAAACACATGGTGGTAGTGAACTAGGGAAACCTGTACTCATAAAACTAGGAAGTCATCTCTGCCACACATGTTCAAAGGGGTCTCTTCACCTGCCACAGGTAGATAAAAGTCACAGGACCAGTACTGTTTTAAATCTTTAAGATAAGGATGACATGCACTTAAAATTATGTCATAGCCCTGTGCTGGCCCCTTGACCAGGACAGATTTTATCCACATAAAATCTGGTCCCAATCTCTGTGGGGTGAGAGAAAGCTGTCCTGGCTGCAGGCAGCTGCCTGGCAGCTGGGACAGATCTCCCTGCCCTATGGAGATTGGGACAGGTCCAGATCCCCAGGTGGCTGGAAAACAGCATCCCGCTGAGCCAGGACAGCTCTACCCACCCCCAGTGGCCCCTTGCTGCCTAGGCTAAACAGGAGCAATTTGCTTCTGGTCAGTGTCTACACATGTATTTCAACACATTAGTTTAATGTGCTGATTTCTAGTACCTGTATCTAATCTATGCTCAGTAGTTGCTGCACACATGTAGATGGTGATGCTTTACTGTGCATTAGATTAGTCTTAATGTGCAGTAAAGTATCTCATGTAGATGCACCCAATGAGTAACTCCAAACTGGTTCCCAGAGGAGTTTTCCATCCAGCTACACTAAAATTGGGTTTAAGTTCCAGGGAAACAAGAGGTGTGATAAGATCATGGCTCAAACAGTGGAGCAAACAGCTGTAACAGACATACATTGTAGATCAGGTCTGACCCCTGTTGCAGCCAATATGAATTTGACCACTTGCTTTAATGAGTGTAGCCCAGGTACACCTGGGGAGTGTCCCCTGTCCTCCGATGACAGCGCTGGTGGTCAGGTAGGGTGCTGAGGAAGGGGTCAGTTACTAGAGCGGCTTCCTCCACACTCTATACAGCAAGGTTGAAACCAAATACTTAACTATGTACAATTTATTACAAGAATAAATACAGATACAGAATATTTACAAGGCTTAACATATAATACTATATATATTATTCCACAATTCACATATAATACCCAAATATTAACCAAATAACTTACAACCTATACAACACAATTAACACATAGGGATATTAACCTATATAACCCGAGTAACTTAACCATAATATTTTTTTAAACCTTCACAAATAACAATACCAATATACATGGTGAGACCCCCTTAAAGAATACCCCTAGCTATATAGCCCTTAACATAAGAACTTCAAAATAGGGAATGAACTCAGCACCTCCCCAAAGGGTTTCCCTGAAGCCCCTCCCCTTTAGGGCCCTGGGATGTGGACACGCCCCCTCCTGCAATGGAGGGTCGAGGCGGCAGACCCTCCTCACCCATGTCAGCCTCCACTGCAGGGCCCACTTCCCCAGTAACTCACGCTTTCTCTCTGGAGAAGTCAAGGCTCATGGCTGATCTGACAGAGCCTCTCCCCAGCAGTGCCTTCGGCTCTCCTCGATGGCCTGGCACCCTGCACTGGGCACCGGGGCTCTCTCTCTCGCGCGGGAGCCAAGCCCTTGCAGGCTCTGACTCTCCGGTCTCACACTGGGGGTTCTCCCCTTTCCCAGGCCTTGCAGGCAAGGTAAGCCTGCTACAAGAGCTAGAGCAAGCTCTACATACAGTGTAAGGCCCTCACAGACACTGAGACCTAACAAGTGTCTGCAAATTTCTTTTTCATGCCTATCTGATTACCTCTCTATGAACCTGCACTGTCTTGGGCAGGGAGCAGACCAAGGCTGAGAACTGATTCTATTTCAAGGCAACATCACAATCTGCTTTGAGCAACATATGTAATTTTATTGCACATTTCAAGACAGCCCAGTGGGATGTCACCTGCAAAGTCAGCCTTAGAGATAGTCTAGGAAAACAGTGTTGGATCCTTGCACAGCATCTTTGTGCATTAGAACACCATATAATTTCTCCATAAGGAAATATCACTCTTCCATGTGGAAAATCACCATATGCCACCCTGGAGAAAAAAATATGAGCTTGCCTCAGTCATAATTTATACAATAAAAAGATTTCTTATTTGGCAGGAGTTAGAATTTACCTTTCCAGAGAGAGGAGGAATCCCAGTAAACCATGACAATTCAAGACAGAATCAGGTGGGCTTGTGTGCTACCCTGAGCCGGGAGGGGACTGCAACCAGGGCCATAATGAGCAAGATTAATTACACTATTTACAGGGCTTGTTAAAATCTTTGTCATCCAGATGTTATGGTCCTGTGACCCTTTCTTCCATCATTCCCTTATTTCTAATAAGAATCAAGCAGAATAATTCAAATGTCGCCCCTGGGCTAGAAATCATCAGAGCAGGGCCTTGATGCTTGACCTATTCCCAAATTCAGCATTTTGACAATGGACCTGTCAGCCTCCTTTGTCCTTTACCCACTTCCTTACCTCACAGTTAATAATGCATTATGGTTTAGTCCACATCTTATCTTATTGACCTGATGGAAATAGATGCCTGGGCTGACAAAAACATGGGATATTAAAATGCTGATGCTGTATGGGCCCCGGGCAGTATTTTATGGAGGTCTTAACTTTCAGGCAGGCTCTGAAGACAAGTACTGTAATGAGCGCAGAAAACCCCAACACATTGAAGCCAGGCAAGATAGAGAAGGGAATGTAGGGCAGGCATCATCTCCAGGCTCTGTGATGCCACCAAGGCAGTAGTGCAGAGTCCTGCTGGACTGTGTGAACTGAATGTTATGCACTGTAATGTGAATGTGTGACAGCAAGGGGAGCAAGCCTGCTGGCTGGATTTGGACTAAAACTCCTGGGAGTCCCCAGGAGGCACAGTCTTGCAGAACTGTGCTGACTGCGTGTAGACTACAACCCCCAAAGACTTTAAGGGCAGCGAAAAAAAGGGAGAGGAAGTAGGAAGCAGTGGCAGAGTGGAGGAAGCAGCGGCAGAGGGAAACACATGGCCAGAGACCCTGGAGCAGTGACAGAGCTGGGACTGAGGACTGTAGCAAGGGGACTCAGGTGTGGAAACATGCGCAGACAGCAATTGAGCAAATGAGCACTCTTGGGACCAGAGGCTAGTTTGCAGCACCTCCAAAGATGTGAGAGGGTTTAAGTTTTCTTCAGTGTACCACAATGGCAGTGCTCGCTACCTGTTACCTGTTCTTGAGTGAATTTACCACAGTGTTACTGCGTATTACTTGTTACATAGTTCCTATAAGTATATATACCTTAATGTTAATGTTTAGTTAATGTTAATGCTAATGGTCCTTTCTTCTTAGCCTATGGGTTTGTGATCCAAAGCCCTAGGACTAGCCCTAGCCCTAGTCCTTCTATATAAAAGTAGAAACTTTTCCCTTGTCAGCTTCCTGTGCCAGTTCCTGGGGTTGTGGGGTTTGGTACAAAGGGAAAAAAGTGCCATGGAGTGAATTGTCACCCTACTTATATCCCAGCTGAAGTGGGCTAGTAGGCAGACCTAGTGAAGTGACCTTGAACCGAGAGTCAGATGGCTTGGTTTCCATTCCTGAGTTTGCTGATAATCTGGGACAGACCACTTCCCTTCTTTGTCACCCCTCCCACCTCCTTTCTGTCCTGCCCACATTCTCCCAGGGTAGGAATTACCTCTTTATGTGATAGCACACTGCTCTCAGTCCTGCTCTCAGTCCTGCCTTCAAGTATTATTGGAATATAAGTAACAGTGAGCATGTCTATACATGCATTTACACTTGCTTAAATGTACTGCACAGTAAGTGGGAATAGGCCAGTGTCTACATGTGCAGGCAACCCTGGGACTAAATTTAGATTCAGGTCAGAGCATCCTGCCATGTGCCCCCTGTGGCCACGTGGGGGGAGCTCCAGCCTCTGGCCACATGACTAACATGAGCCCCTATAAAGCAGCAGCACTGCACTGTGGGTGCTGACCCAAGTGATTTTTGTCACGCAGTAGGCCCGCCCCCTGAAGCACTCTACAGCTGTGCCCTTACAGAAGGGCACAGCTGCAAAGCACTTTAAAAGTGCCCAACCACACAACAATATGAACCCTCATTACATGGAGGTTCAGATTAAGGCACTTCAAAGCAGAGTACCTTCATTAACTTGTGTCAGTGAGTGCCAGGAGCAGGGCTGGGCCTTGGGAGAGCTCCAATCCACCCGCCCCACCCTCCAATGCAGGCTGGGCAAACCCCAGGCAGAACTCCCTCCCCTCACTTCTCCCCCTCCGATTCTGAAGACAGCCACAGAGCTGGGGAGGAGGGCAGGCAGGGCTAGGGGAAAGCGGCTGCAGACATGCAACCGCTCCAAACTGGAGCTCAAGCCCCCAAGCCCCCAGACCCAACAGGGAACATCTGTTGGGTTGGGAGAATCCTGCAATTCATGGCACTTCCTGCGAAGGGGGAGCTGCACATCTGTCAGTGCCCTGTGCATGAGGGCAAGGGTTCTCATTCATTGGGAACAGCCTGAGGCAAATACTGAGCAGCCTGCTGTAACCAGCCTTGTCATGGGGAATTGCCAGGCATACATTTGTCTAGCTCAGAAGCTTACCTGTCCCAGCCTGCTCCATCCTAGCATTTGAGCATCTCACAATCCAAAATGTGCTTTTCCTCAATGCATCCTAAGGAGGCTGAGCACTAGTATAGTCCCTGCTTAGGTCTTCTACAGCCCAGCACTCTGACCTCTCCCCCATACCTCCTACGCTGGGATAAGAAAAGGGATAGCCATTTCTCACATAGCAGATTTGGCCACATGAGAGTTTCTTTCCACTTGTTGTTTCTATCTTACTAGTTTTCTAGCGTGACCCATCTCTGTACAAGCTGTGAGGGAATGTACTAACTGATGCCTAGTGAGGAAAACCCTCTGTAAGGAGAAGCTGTGGAGGCAGCAGGGTAGCGCCAAGCCCTGCACTCAGCTGACTTTTCTCTGGCTTCCACAAATAAGAGCTGCAACATGAGGCCATTGGTTTACAAAGTGCTTTGAGATCCTCCAGGGTACACACCGTTGTTGAAATGAACACCAATGTCAATTAATTGCAATTTTATTGTCCTGTGTAGCTTGCGGTGCCATGCAGAGTGTGCCTCCATAAACTGGAGAAGCACAAATGGTTCCTTGCAATATGCTTATAAATACTGATGATAACCAGATGAGCGGAGAGAGACTGAGCACTTCAAGGCAGACAGTGATGTCTGCCTCTGCACTGAACCATGCCTAGCATAGGGAGCCTTTGGGTGCTGGTGTAATAATAATGATAATGGCAACAACATCACCTACTACCTCCAACAACTGCTACAGGCTAATCTGAAAGCATTTAGCTTTGTGTCCAAGTAATTACCTGCTTGATTCTTGTAATAGGCAGCAAATGATCTGCTTATCTGTAATGGCAAACAGTCCCTCCTCTCCCATCACACACAGGTTGCCGCTGTGTTCTTGGAGTCTGTCAGCAAACGGCAGCTGGACCCAGCCTTCAGGTTATTTGACTTTCATCAGGTTATCCCAGCTTTACAAACACAGCCCCTTGGGAAAGGAACATTTTGTCAAAAGATCATACCCCTGTCACCCTGGCACTCTCACCAGCCATCATGACAGGATGAGGGTCAGCCTTCAGGTTACAAAGGGAATGGGATTGTATCTCTCTACAAAGAACACCTCTTGATTCAGTGGGAGAGTGAAATGGCTCCAGAATTAAGCTTGTACTGCCACAGCAGGAAAATGTGTCTGCACCACCACAGATTTCTAACAAAGCAACATTAGCAGTAATAGAATTGGACTCTAATAAAACCAGAAACAACCGCATACATAGAAGGTACATGATAGAAAATGGCATTTGTTCCTCCTGATTTCTATTTGGAAGATTCATATTCAAGTCAAAATACAATAAAATAAATCTTGCAGACTGAAATATCTCTTCCAAAAGGAAAAAAAAGGCTTGAGAACAAAAGGGGAAAAATCCATTTCTTCAAAGAAGTGAGCAAGTAAAGAAGCTGCCACATATGAAAAGGAAATGAAATGCCAGCTAAAGAACTCCATTGTTAAGACAGGGGACAAGAAATACTGCTGTTTTGAAAGCCTTTTCAGCTCCGTTGTGGAAGAGTATTTTTTTTCCACTGAATCTTTGCTCCACTTTGAAAATTTAAAACCTTTGTAACATCAGAGAAAGAGCCCCTTCTTGGAAAAGGCTTTTATTAACACAGCCTGTCGGAGGAGCATGTTTTAGTTCCAAAAACCATTTTAGTTTCATGGTCTGCTTCTCCACCAAGTCTTCCTTCTACTTAGTGTATCATACATCATTCTTTATTATGTGAATGCCTTTTCCTGTATAAAGGAAGGAAGCATGTATACTTCCTTCTCCATTCAAGAAGTATATTCCTTCCAGGGGGTTCTGTGATGCCAATGTACTCATTCTCCTAGTGCCCCTCTTTGGGTGAACAGGTAGACCTCAAATTTTCCATTTTCCTTTTTTCATCTTCATCAAATTAACTCCGGTGAATTTAGCACTGTCATGATTTTGCAGATTAGGCTACACTAGAACTTTTGTATTACACAGGGCAGACACAAACGCAAAGCACTCTGGAAGGCCATCAGACCAATGAAGGCTAATGATTTGCTGTGTAGGCAAATGAGGGGAGAGCAACAAGGGTGATGTCATGGTGGGAGTCTGCTATAGACCACCAGACCAGGAGGAAGTGGTGGATGAGGCTTTCTTCAAACAGCTAGTGCAAGTTTCCCGATCACAGGCCCTGTTCTCATGGGGGACTTCAATCACCCTGACATCTGCTGGGAGGACAATACAGCAGTGCACAGGCAATCCAGCAAGTTTTTGGAGAGCATTAGAGACAATTTCCTGGTGCAAGTGCTGGAACGGCCAAATAGGGGCCATGCTTTTCTTGACCTGCTACTCACAAACAGGAAAGAATTGGTGGGTAATGTAGTAGCTGATGGCAACTTGGGCAGCAGTGACCACCAGGTGAATGAGTTCAGGATCCTGAGGAAAGGAAGGATGGAGAGCAGCAGAGTAAGGACCCTAGATTTCAGAAAAGCTGACTTCAGCTAACCCAGGGAACTCATGGGCAGGATCCCCTGGAAGGCCAGTCTGAGGGGAAGAGGAGTCCAGGAGAGCTGGCTGTACTTTAAAGAAGTCTTACTGAGAGTGCAGGAACAAACTATCCTGATGTGCAGGAAGACTAGCAAGTACAGCAGAAGACCAGCTTGGCTTAGCAGGGAGCTCTTCACTAAACTAAATAAAAAAAAGGAAGTTTATAAGAAGTGGAAACTTGGACAAACAACTAGGGAGGAATGTAAGAGCATTGCTCGGGCATGTGGGGATGAAGTCAGAAAGGCCAAGGCACAATTGGAGTTACAGCTAGGAAGGGATATGAAGGGTAATAAGTATGTCAGTAGCAAGAGGAGGATCAGGGAAAGTGTGGGTCCCTTACTGAATAAGGAGAGGCAGCCTTGTGACAGAGGATGCAGAAAAGGCTGAAGTGTTCAATGCCTTTTTTGCCTCTGCCTTTACAGGCAAGGTCAGCTCTCAGACTATTGTACCGGGCAGCACAGTTTGGGGAGGAGGTGAGCAGCCCTCAGTGGTGAAAGAGCAGGTTAGGGTCTATTTGGAAAAGCTGGATGCGTACAAATCCATGAGACCAGATAGGATGCACCCGAGGGTGCTGAGGGAATTGGCTGATGTGACTGCAGAGCGACTGACCATCATCTTTGAAAACTCATGGCAATCAGGAGAGGTCCCAGATGATTGGAAAAGGGCAAACATAGTGCCCATATTTTAAAAAGGGAAAAAGGAGGATCCAGGGAACTACAGACCAGTCATCCTCACCTCAGTCCCTGGAAAAACCATGGAGCAGATCCTCAAGGAATTCACTTCTAAGTACTTGGAGGAGAAGCAGATGATTAAGAACAGTCAGCTTGAATTCACCAGAGGCAAGTCATGCCTGACCAACCTGACTGCCTTCTATGATGAGATGACTGGCTCTGTGGATGTGGGGAGACCAGTAGATGTGATATACCTTGATTTTAGCAAGGCTTTTGATACGGTTTCCCACAGCATTCTGGCAAGCAAACTGAGGAAGCATGGATTGGATGAATGGACTGTAAGGCGGATAGAAAACTGGCTGGAGCATCAGGCTCAGAGAGTAGTAATTAATGGTTTGATGTCTAGTTGGCAGCTGGTATCAAGTGGAGTGCCCCAGGGACTGGTCCTGGAGCCAGTTTTGTTCAATGTCTTCATCAACGACCTGAAAGTTAGCTGAAAGTGCACCCTCAGCAAGTTTGCAGATGACACCAAGCTGGGGGTAGTAGTAAATACAATGGAGGGTAGGGCTAGGATTCAGAGTGACCTAGATAAATTGGAGGATTGGGCCAAAAGGAATCTTATGAGGTTCAACAAGGATAACTGCAAAGTCCTGCACTTAGGATGAAACAATCCCACGCACCACTATAGGCTGGAGACTGACTGCCTGGGCAGCAGAAAAGGACCTGGGGGTTACAGTGGACAGTAATCTGAATATGAGTCCACAGTGTCCACAGTGTGCCCTTGTTGCCAAGAAGGCTAACAACATCCTGGGCTGCATTGGCAGGTGTGTTGCCAGTAGGTCAAGGGAAGTGATTACTCCCCTCTATTCAGCACTGGTGAGGCCACATCTGCAGTACTGTGGCCAGTTTTGCCCTCCCACCAGTACTGAAAGGATGTAAACAAATTAGAGTCCAGCAGAGGGCAACAAAAATGGTGAGGGGGCTGCGGGGACATGACTTATGAGGACAGGCTGAGGGAACTGGGCTTATTTAGTCTAGAGAAGAGAAGACTGAGGGGGGATTTAATAGCAGCCTTCAACTACCTGATGGGGGGTTAGAAACAGGATGGATCTAGACTGTTCTCAGGGGTGACAGATGACCGAACAAGGAGCAATGGTCTCAAACTGCAGCAAGGGACGTGTAGGTTAGATATTAGGAAGAATGTTCTCCCTAGGAGGGCAGCCAAGCACTGGGACAGGTTACCCAGAGCGGTGGTGGAATCTCTATCCTTGGAGGTTTTTAAGACCTGGCTAGGCAAAGCTTTGCCTGGGATGGTCTAGTTGGGGATGGTCCTGCTTTAAGCAGGGGCTTGGACTAGATGACCTCCTGAGGTCCCTTCCAATGGGCCTGTGTGAAGTGGCTAGTATTCACTTTGGATTTGGATTCAGCCAGTTCAGGGGACAGTGGTTCGATTTGGTGATTCGGACCGCTGTCCCAATTCGATTCAGCTGAATCTTATTCAGAGATTCGGTTGCTGCCAGCCCGAATCAGCTAGGTCCATCCCCCATCCCGCTCTCCCAACCCGGCAATGGCTGCCCTGGCTGCCCCAGCTCCCAGCACTCACTGGGTGCTGCTAGGCAGGGGGGCGGCTCAGCGGGTACTGCTGGGTGGAGGGTGCCCCCCCATTGCCCTCCACTGCCCCATGCTGCATGGAGTGGCTCTGCCACA
>NW_005843232.1:107830-126078 GCF_000455745.1 Alligator sinensis
CCCCCCCACAGTCCCCCCTCTCCCGCCCCTAGTACTTACCTGCTTGGAGTGGCTGCAGCTCCCTGCTGCAGCCACCAGGGACTGCCCGAATCATCAAAGTTCTCCGAATCTTTTCCAAAGATTCAGAGAGCTTTGAATCAATTCGGACCTTTAAATTCGTCCCCTGATTTGATTCAAATTCGGAGATTCAGCCACCGAATCTCCTCCGAATTGAATCACCATCTGAAGTTTCACACAGCCCTACTTTCCAACCCTAATTTTCTATGATTCTATGAAGCGATGCTAAGTTTTGAGAACTACGTGCAATCCAATCTGGTTTATAAAGTGAGAACACTGACTGAAAATTTGGCTTATTTCTCCTCCTTATGGAGAGTGGCTTTAGGGGTCTTTCCATGGGAACATACAGAACAAGGCAGCACTGGCCACTCATAGATGTTGAAAGGACATGGAGTGGTGGGGCAGGAGGTGGGAAACACGGCTAAGTGGCCAGTTCTTTTCTGTCTTGCCCTTTATAAAGCTGAATCTCCACTTTCCATTTCCTGTCTGTCCTCTTTTCTGCTTTCTTTATGTTGTTGTTGTTTTTTCTCTCTCATCCAAAAGAGGAGGCATATTTCACCAGTCCTCTGAATCTTCAATCTCCTCTTTGGAAGAAAGCAGCCCATAATCAATTCTTTCTCATGCTAGATCAGGCACTGTACAGATAAGAGGGTTGCTATTTATTTGTTTGGCAGTGACAAATCAAGTCCTTCTATTCATTTCACTAGTGATGGAAGAACAATACTCTGTCTGGGATTCTTACCTACACCAAAGGATAATATCAGCCTTGTACTCAAGCAAAGTAATTGAGTTGGGTAAATGAGCCCTTCTGAGAGGATGTTCTGGTCAATGCTGTTTTGGGTTCTCCCTATGTGAGGCCAGAGAGCACACACCTCCACAATGAAGTGGGCACATGTGTGGTGGAAAAGCTTCACTGCTGCACAGGAGGCGATTTCAGCTTCAGTACAACAACTTGATGAACAGGTCCTAGCCATGAGGTTTTATGAGAGACTTTGAGGAAATCAGATGACAAACCTGTAAAAATGAGCAGATTTCCCCCCAGTTAATTACTTTTGTCTCAAGGTCAGCCTGGCTTTTTATTTTTAAATTATGGAAAGAAATTGAGTGTATTAAGTGAAGGCTGTTTACACTCAGTTTTGGCTGAATGGCTTATTACTACCACATTCTCATTGTTATCACTGAAAGTGGTGTGGAAATTATGATTGCTGTGCATTGACTACAGCGTGTTTTGCTGGGGTTGCCAGGAAAAAAGAAGGTCAATGGAGTGGCCCATAGCAGCGACGGAGTTAAATGTATTCTCCCCTCTACCTCCACTCCCAGCTGCAAAGGAGAGCAGCTGGCTTCTGCAGAAAGGTTGAGGACGAGGAGAAACATCTTCAAAGTTTAATCAGGAGCCGCCAAAGCAGAATTTTAATAGGGAAGTAGAACAGGAATATAAAAGCAAATAGAAAAAAAACCAAGAATAAATTATTTAACAGGATGAAAGTAAAAAGAGGGACATTAAGTGAAACAAAGAGAACCATCACATTTCCCACAGCTGAGGCAGAATGATCAAAGAGCCCTCAAATCAGAACCTGTTACGGAGAAGGAGGTATCTTCACATCCACCTTGGTAATCAATACAAATGCCTCCATACAACCTTGCAAACAGAGTGGCCTGAGCTACATTAGACACACCGCCAGATGGGTTACACTGGAGTGCCAAGGAACTGGGGAAATGCTGCAAGGCACTTATATCCACCTAGCACCTCCTGTCCCAAAGTTCCTCACTAACAGTCTATAGGAACTTCTTGACCCTCCAGTGCAATTCAACTGAGTCTAGGGTTAAAACATAGTAACTTTTATACTATGCAGAGCAATGGGACATCACAGTTTGGGACTTAGTACAGTCACAAGAAGTTGGATTAGTTGAGCCCTTTCAGAACAAACTACTCATAACTCCCAATGTTTAATCAATGTACTTCTCTGTTTAACACTTCAAGCATTCCAGGAACATACCAGATCCCTTGCATGGTACATTTTAAGGCCAAAAGTGAGTGCTAGGGTCAATCAATCTAACTTTCTATATAACATTGGTCATAAAGGCTATTAAGTCTCAGAGGCCCTTCTTCATAGCAGGGATGGAAGCAGCAGTCTCCATGTTCTCACCCATTGGTAGGACTAGCAAAGCATCCCTTATCTGAGGTGCAGCTCTCTGCCTTCTAAACAAATGGCTCTGGTCAATCCTTCATCTTGTCGCCTCAGAGCAGGGCTGAATTCTTTTGTACTACCAAGGACCCCACCTTCCTACCATGCAAACGATCTTGTGAGCTCAGCATTGAGGCTTAGGCATCTTACAGTGCTAAAATAGCTGTGCCAATTGCAAGCTGTGACAATTGCAAGGGACATTGCAATTGGCACAGCTAAAATAGCTGTGCTAATTGCAATGTTAGATTGGTACCTAGACATTTAGATATTGCCAATGGGCTGACTGAGCATCCATATACAGAAGTTACTGCCCTAACATGGACAACTTGGATGGCATGGTGTAGAAAGAAATTAGCCTGTCTTGAGCGGGGGGTCAGACTGGATGATTTACTGAGGTCCCTTCCAACAAGTTTTTCTGTTTCTATGATCCTAACCCAAGTTCTTACATGCATGCACTCATACACACACACACACACACACACACACACACCAATTTCTATCTCCTGGGCAGTTCTTGGGTAGTATGAATCTCAATTTCAGAAGATGCTTCTTTCTAGTAAGTGAGAGAGATAACAGCATTAAAATAAATGCCCAGGTTCTAAATATCCCTAGGCAATTCCACCGCCACTACTCATTTACAGTAACTTCTTTTTATGTCTTTCATCTAACCAGTTCCAAGAAGCATCTCACTTTTGTTACATTAGAGATAAATTCAAGAGAAAAGATCAGAGCTCTAATGCACTCTGGGAACCCAGGGAAGTCCTAGTTAAGGCTTGCATAATCAGTTGAAATCAGCAGCAGTAATTTTGCTAGACAACAGGAATATATTTTTAATTATTTTTTTTTTAATTGCCACTGACTCCCTGTGAAGCAGTTTTTTTAATGGCACTTTCTGCATAAAGTACCTATTATGGGAAGTAGCTGGCTCAGGTAAGTATTAATGTGTTACAGGCTTTTCATTGGTTTGAACATAGTAGTAACCATAATCCATTAGCAGGTGATGGGGAAATTCTTGGAAGCTGGAGGTTCAATGTAATTCCTAATGGCTGAGAATCAATAACACAAAATCACCAGCATAAACGGTCCACAGGCATCCGTGAGAAACCAAATGAACCACAGAGACCAATGACATCACCCAAAGGTCCTTCAAATTCATAACTAACTATGGAGAAATCAATAGCACAGCATCTTGTCTTGCATCTGGTATGGGTTATGACTACAGGGCTTCCATCTTGCACTACTCTTTAAAGAATTAGTAATTAAGTGAAGCCTCACAATTAAGGTGGCACTGCAGAAATGCATTGCTACCACAACAGAGTAAAACAGCCTGCATCAGAGGACACTGGAGGAGGCCTCTCCATCTGGTTTCTTAGGACTGCAGGGCAGCTAAATGCAGAAAGCCAGCCTAGCAATACTGTGCCCCAAATGTATTGTCAGTTTGTACACATGTGATATCAATTTCGGAACAACTTCCAAAGAGACAGGAAAACAATGAGCACAACATGATGCATTTGGAGGCTAAATTATTTTGTGGAAGCACAACACAAACAAAAAGAACATCAGATGTGAATTAATCAAACACAAAAGGCTCAACTACCTCTGCGCATAAAATAATAATAATAATAAGTCTCAGTTCTCATGTTAAACATTGACGCAGCCAAATGGATCACCTCAGAAAAATAAACACAGGCAGGAAAGAAGAATATCATTTCCCACTCCCACATGGAGGAGAGAATTCACTGGGCAAAGTGATTTAGATTAATATCATCCAGCATGTGCTCAATTCACTGAGCTCAGATGCAGCCTGGAGGAAGGGGAGCAAAAGGAAAATCAAGGGAGGTAGAAGGCCAAAGGAAGGACTGATGTTCTTCTAGTACCTGGGGAAGGCAGGTGGAGGGTTCACTGGCTGAGGCACTGGACTAGGGCTCAGGAGCAATGAGTTCAGGTGCCAGTTCTGCATATCTCCATTGTAGCAGCATCCTTAGGCTCCCCTATAATTATCCAAGCTGCCCAACAATTCATGCTGTAGCCCTTCTATCTACATGCACCTCCTTCCAGAAAGTGCCTCCTTGCAAAGGCTTATGGCTGTCCTCCACAATGCCAATCTGAGCGAATCCTTCAGCTGAGTGCTGTGCTTTTAGGGGCCCTTTATATTGCTCCAGCCCTTCTACCCAGTACTGAAGTCAGGATCAGAGCCTGACCTCTGCTCTCCATGGACACCATGCTTTTCTGCTGGCACCACCAGCCTGGCACCACCACCAAGTGCACATCCCACCTACTTTCTCTCATTTGCCAGGGGCCAGAGCACAGGAATGAAGCAGTGTAGCCAACTTTGAGTGGACCTGAGCATGCACCAAGAAGCACAGCCGAGACAGAGAATCTGAGAGCAGCCCTGGGCACAAGTGCTTTTGCTACAGGGCATAATCAACTGGGTTCTGGTACTTGCTGAATGGAAGAGTGTACCAGGCCTGTTTCCTAGAGGCAGGCCCAGGCTTGGCATAGAAGCAGTGTAGACAGGACGTGGAGGCTTAGAGAGTGTAAAATGCACCTGCCCTGCAAAAGACAAACATAGGTCTGTGAAACTGTGGAGATCTTCAGGCTTAGGAGTAACTCATATTGTACATCTGCTTTTTGCTGACCCTCTGCTCCTCAACCCAGCTGTGTGCTTTGCAGTTCAACCAGGGTAGCTCTTCCATTGCCTGAGTACATTTCTGCCTTGATGGCATCCGAGGAAGAACCCCTTAATTTCCATTCTTATAGCTAGAAGCCCCATGCTGTCTTGCTAATGAACAAATCATTTGTCTAAATCACACTTTGAGTAGCTTGCATATATCTAGGGCTTAAACAGTCATACATACCAATCATTTAGTTTCACCGATAATTTCCCTCTAGTGGCTAAATGAAAGACAAAATATAGCGTGCACAGACAAATATCTTTTCTTTAAATATTTTACAACCATTAACCTCTCCCTGTGTTCCTTGTCATCATCCAGGTAATTGAAATAGCTATGCATAAACGGATTTTTTTTTTCTAAAATCAATTATTTACTTCCAGCGGAAAGGGCAGTTTCCAGCTTATTTATGATGCACCACAAGTTTCCTCAAACCTGTTTGTTCTTAAATAGATAAAAGCTAACTGATTGGAGATAAAGTTCTCAATATTTTGAAAGTATATGATTGATCTTGTTGGCTCAACTTTGAAATCCTTATGTAATACTTTCATTATGTTGCTGTTTTCATTCTATTATGTTTCTGCAAATAAGTTACACTACAGTGATTTGAATAATATTTGTAACATGAACTGCTACATATATTGGTAAAACCTGTTTTGCAATTCATATCCATAATTGGCAGTTCATTGGGAAACAGATTAATAACAGTACCAGTTTTGCAGGCACAGAATTTCAGCTTGGGTGAAAATATATCCCTTACTAATAATAAAGAAAATGAGCTAAATAATTCCCTTGCCTCCTTTAGTGGAGCACTGATTTGCCGCCATTTATTAGAGTTAATTTGGAAAAGGAAAGAGACATATTGTAGCTCTCAGAGGCAATAAGTCATCCTTTCTTAAACAATTGGGAGAACACGAGTTCATGGGGAATATGAGCAATACATATACTTCATCCAGAGTTACCCTTAAGTTACATCAGTGTAAATGCGATCATGTTCTAGTTCTGTTTGTCAATAATAACGGTAGTAGTAGCAATAATGATGGTGATGATGATGGCTCTTTTCTATTGTTCTTGCAAGGTTATATAGGATAAAGAAGGAAAAGCAGCATGCCCATATTGTTTGGGTAGGGATATTGGGCATGAATGAGCTAGGAAAGCAGTCGCACAGGGTTAAGAAGGATGGATTTTGACTGCTGTCACACTGGCAGCCCTCACAATTTAGTACAAGTTCCACACTATTTGGTGGGCTTTTTAAAGCCCTAGTTGCTGGACTCATGTGAACACCTCAGCTTTCATTTAAAAAAAGAGAAAACCCTATATTTTTATCCCTGATTGTAACAAAAAGTTGGTAAAAGAGCCCTAATATTTTAAAAGCCCTACATTAAATTGCTTTTTTTAAAAAGCATCAATGCTTAATCTTTTTTTTTTTAATTAAATTAATTTAAAGCCAAATTGATGATATATGAGGGAAGGAGGGGGGAGGGAGCTTGAGCTGACAATGCTGTCTTAACTAAAGTAGTTATTATTTTGTATTATTTGCAATCCTCAGAATATGTCTGTGTATTATACAGCCCAATAAAAAAATAAAAGACAGTATTGCTGCCACAAAAAGCTTATAGCCTAGGGTTCAAACAAGGTGTAACCTGTATTGGGAATTAATGACTGAAGGAGAGACAGGACAAGGATTATGGAACAAGGCAGTGAAGTTCCTCAGGGCTGTCTTCTGTTTTACAGTTCAGGACGGCCCTGATCTTACATGAGCATCTGCTAGCACAGGCCCTGCACTGGTGCACAGTCCTGTCAACTCCCCCTGGACCATGAGAGCCAACCCTGGTGCTAGTGTCTGTGGATCAGAGCTCATGCAGAGTCTATTTAAATCGTTTTAATGTTTATTATTTATGAAACTGAAGGTAATTTTTGAGGGGTGGGAGCGGGATAGAAGTAATAAAGCAGAAGGCTCCTCTCTCATGAAACTCTGGAGACCACAGCCATTTGTTATCAGCTACCAGGGAAAGGCCATGTCCCTTTCTCGTGGTGTCAGCCTCACACACACCTCTTATTTTTTGAGAACAAAACACTCCCATAGTGCATTTCTCTCACATCATTGAAACAATTAGAGCTTGATTTTCATGCTTTGCTGGTACAGCAGAGACATAATGGGATCAATTTTTCAGACTATTTCAAACAATTGCAGCAGTTTTGCCTCACTGGAAACTTGTCCAAACATGTTTTATTATCTCTCTCTCCTACAAAGAACATCATGTAAGCAGATCCAAAACCCCCAAGCCCAAGCAATTTCTTTGTTACCTTCAGGCATATTAGAATCTCATATAAATTCAGGTGAGATTAATTAAATGAGTGGCATTTAAATTTCAGTGGATTTGAACTATTTTTTCAAGCTAGAGTGGTTAAAATTAAGCCCCTAAATTCACAGATATGCACCTGAGTGAGCCTGTATATTTTAGTACTGCCAAGATGTAATTGGGCAGAAATACAAGATTGCAAGTTTTTTACCACAAAGCTGCTGAGAGGTTAAAAAACCTTGTTGAGTCAAAGAGGGTAAAAATGGACATCACGATCTATGCATATTGCACCTAGTCCTATTGACAGAACCAAGCACAAAAATAGAATTCAATTAATTGCATGGACTGAGTTGTTTTAGGCTGGAACATAATGGTGAAATGACCTCTCAAGACCCTCAAGTTGCCATAATATTACAGTAGGAAGGCCAATGTTTGAAGCATTATAAATAGTGTTGACTGAACAACCTGCCATCAAGTACCTAACCTTGTTCAAGGGATAAGACTTTATATTCTAAGGGCCTTATCCAACACTTCTAGCAAGGATGCCAAGTCCAGAGAGCATCAGCATCTCCAAAAACCATGCCATACAATGCATCCAGTAACATCCTGCACTTTACTAAATTTTACCTTTAAAATGCAAATGTGTCTTTCCCAGTGGGCATGTCTGCATGTGTAATTAATGAGACTGAATATACTCCGGCTCAATTTCAGCCAAAGTAAACTAAGCCCAATGCCACCATCTATATGTGCTTTTAAGTACAGTAATTTACTGCAGCATAGGACAGTACCTGTGTCTGATGGGACTATCCTACACTTGAGTAAATTAATCTACTGCACACTAATCCCAGTGCATGTGTAGATAGTGGCATGAGTTACTGCACATTAAATTAGTCTAATGTAGAGTAAAGCTCATGTGTAGATGTGCCCTGTTAAGTGTGTTTTGTGAGGGGCATTGCTCTTGATAGAAAGTTCTCAAAATGCATGTGAGCAGAACAAGGATGCTACCCCATCCCCTGTATACACTGTTCTGCTGAATTCATTTTGCATCACTGTCCCTCAGATTATTAACAATGAGGGCAAATCACCATTGCAACAACTGACAAGAACAGCAATGTGTTTTCTACATTAGAAATCTGTATACTAAAAATGGATGGGGGTTTTTCTGAAAGATATGCTCTAGTTCAACTGCATCTTTTGGAGACAACACAACAGTTAATTAATAGAAGTCTTGTGGCTTCCTACAAGATAATCACAGTGGTCCCTTTTTTAACTTAAAATCAATGAGACTATGAAATCCTCCCCTTCTAAATATTCTGCATATACATGCAAGAATAGAAAGCCAATCCAGAAACAGCAGGAATTCTCAAAGGGCTTGCAAAGAGCAGAAAAGTAAAATAAACGCCTCACCCTTTAATTAATACAATAATTATAAGACTATGGTGAAAGCAAATGGGGAACATGCATCAACATTAAGAAAAATAGAAAGGCAAAACACTGCTTGACAAAAGCCAGCCTTCTCAAAAGAAGACAATAGCTACCTTGCTTAGCAAGTTCATAAAATGCTAAAACCTGGATTCATTTGGCCACATAAATGCCCTTATTCAGGCATGGAATTAAGAAAATAACAGCTCTTTAAAAAAAGAAACAGGAATTTAATTTCCAACACACACTAAACAAAGCCTCCAATTAAGGTATATAATGTTTTCAATGAGCTACATTGTTCTTTCCCACTCTCAGTTTGAGTGCAGTTTCTCCATTCTGCTTTATTGTGTCACTTTTGTTATGTTTTGGGTAGCATAAGGTGGACAAATTCTTATCAGTTGGCAGATACTGACTGAAAACTTTAAACTCAAAATAAAGGTTTTCTTTTCTATTGAAATTATGATTTGACTGTTCACACTGAGTAGCTCCTTGTTGTGTTCTGAAAATACAGCAGCCCTGCTTTCTCCAGAAGGGCTGGCTGTCTTTACTACAACCCGTAGCACCTCCTCTGGGACCTTGCACCCTACGGTCAAGGGTGGGACTCTCTAGTGAGGCAGACTAGTGAGTGACTGGCACAAGACTGGCCATTTCATACAGTATTCATATAGGCCTTGTGTTAAATGTAGATGTAAATATTGATTTTGTGTTCACATGCAAGAGCCCATTACAAGAGACCTAATGAAAATGTGACTCTTTCTCCCTGCCTTCCCTTCTGCATCGAGGATCCAGCATCCAGAATTTTCGCTGAAGAAGAAAATGTGGTATTTCTCTTTCTACTTTTCTGCTTGCTTGTAGCTGCTCAGAAAACTTGCTGAATACAAAGAAAGCAGCCTTAATGTTGCCTGACCTACTGACCAGAAATATCTCAGTCCCAGTGGGAGCAGCTGCCTACACCATATTAAGACCACAGCATGCTCCACAGCAGCCTGGCTAGAATACTGACACTGCCTCTACTTTGGCCCAGCCTGTTTAAAAGGAGACACATCAGAAAAGTTAGAAAAGGAGCAAATGCCTGGGAAGGAGAAAGACAAAGAAAGCCATGAAGGGAGGGAAGGAAAAAAACCCAAAGGATGAGAATTTAAAGTTTGGATCTGTAACTTCTGTTTTTAATAATAAATTCCAGTAAGCGTGAATCAGCACAGCCCGAATTTGTGTGCTTTGTTCACTAAATAAAGCCGTCTGTGATAATGGTTGGCTAATGTATTATGGCAGGCTGTGTAAATGGCCAAATGGAGCAACCAGTGTCTTGTAAACAGAATGAACTGGTTTCACCTGTCTTACCTCATCACTAAAGCACATTACGTTCCCCCATTCAAGATGCTGACTGGTCTGGTATTTTCAAGGGAGTGTAACATCGCTGGGTTACTCAGAGCTCACTGGAATGTGATAGATATTTGGAAATTCCTCTGAGAAGCCCAGCCTGTGTTTTTTTCAGATTCTATTCTGGGAATGGAGGAGGATTTCCAGAGATCAAGATGGTTTCTCTTTCCTTACAGAAGGCGTTTGTCCAGTTTAGGTTATGGGCATTCTTTCATCACAGTCCATTGAGGATTTGCAAACGTGCACAGGGTTCAGGTAGGTGCATCTATTTATTTACCAGAGCTTTTCAGATCACTTCTCAACATTACTGGTCCCTGCTCCCTAAACTTCCTCACTGGGCACTTCTGTACCCGGCAGAGGCCTGGGAAAAAGTCAGCATTCAAACATCACTCGTTCAGAGCCACAATGATTCCTATGAGCTATCTGAGTCTGACTACATCGTTAGTGATGGATGGCTTGTGTTCCCGCTAAAAACCTGGTTTTGTGCTTGGAAGTCTCCTTCAGACAAATCCCTGACAAAAGCTTGTTTGCTTTTTGAAACATATTAGTGCCTTAATATTGTCTTAGCATCAGCCTTGCAAGGAGCATAGTTCCTCTCTTCTCTTTGTATGTTTGCTTTGGTAAATGGTGTCTCATCACTGTTCCCCATCAGGTATAATGAGATCCTTCCTTACCTAGCTAATATTTGTTATCACAGCCTGCTTGGGGGGCTAACTACAGTTGCAGTCACTAGTGATGGGAAAAGCCAGTTGGTGGATCCGTTCCTACATTGCTGATTCCAGTGCATGTAGAATCCAGCCCAAAATACTAAACTGACATTGGGGCCCATGCCCAAACAGCAAGTACAGTTGGGGTCATATGTCCAATAACACTAATCATAAAGACACAGGTATCCAGGGCCTCCTTAGTAGCCTGAGCTGGAAGGCTCTGTCATCTCATATTTCACATGGAACAAGTCTTGGAGGATGCTGATGCCCCTCATAACCCAGCCCTGGAGAACTGCACATTGCACACTGTGGCACTGCTACCCCAGTGCTGTTGGTCATGGGGTGACCTGAAGTAGCAATTGCAGAGGAGCCTATCTCTCATCCTGATGACTGCCCCTCCAGGAAGTGATAGAGTCCTTTACAGCTGGTCTCTTGGAAGAAAATAAAACAAATCACTGTTTCTTCCCAGAGCTAGGAGCTGTCTTGCATCCATTCAGTTCCTTTCATGCTGCTGCTTCTTCAGCCTTTATTTTCCTTATTTACTGTATTTCATCTTTTATTTATTTTTATTTCTGTAATCATTCTTACTCAGTTGGAAACGTGGTCCCTGGATACACTATCTCAGATGGCCTGACTGATTTCACTCCGGACTACACAATGCAGATGCCATTTACCAGTAACAGATGACTCTCCAGAGAGCCAACGTGTCCTCCTGTGACATGAGCCAAGCCTCCAATGAGTGTAGCATGTCAGACAAGTTCATTGTCATCACAGAAGAAAAGAATCACTATTGCTTTAGCACTGACTTTGTAAAAGCCACAATAAGTTTGGGCTTATGTGGACCTGACAGCAGCTGAAAATATCTACAAGTTGGGCTTGCTCTGCATCAAGATACAAAAACATACATTGTTCAGTGCATAAAATAGGAATTACCAAAGACAATTTGGAAAGATCTGGTTTCCAAACAGGAGTACCTTACCCCTCTGAAACATGCTGCAGCACATTCACTGCCTGACTGCACACCAGCACAGTGTAGCTCTCCCCATAAAGTCCATGTATTTCCAACTGAATTGCCTTGTCAGAATGTCCTTGTCTTGGCGTATGGGCAAAGGAGATGTGTGCGGTGGCTGTGGGCTAGAATGAGCTTGATAATAATGTGCACTGCCCATGCTTTTCAGACAAGAAACTCACAGTGCTTTCCATACACAATATGCTGGTGGTGTATAAAGATCATTTCCCTGACAGCATTTCAGCATAGTCCCACACTTTGAGGTACCCAGCACCTGGCACTTCCAAGGACTGCCTTTCAAGTGGGTTAGTGGACCTTGTTTCCATACCTACAAATTGGGCCACAAGGAACATTAATAAGCCACTGTCCTCTGATGTGCACAGTCAGCAGTGGGTTTAAGGACTCAGAATGGGCACACCATTGTGTCTCCCAAAAGGACCAAAAATCTGACTCAGAAGCCAGCTATATACCTAACATTAAGCTTTGCCACTCTGGAGTCAGTACTGTGCACAGCATCTGTGGCCCCAAGGCTAGCCTTACAGGTGGGCAACATGGGCAACTGCCCAGGGCACCATGCTGAGGGGGGTGCCACATACACACACATGCAGACACACACACGCAGACACACGCTCATACGTGAGCAGCCTACAGTCACAGTAGTGCTCTTCCCCTGCCCTGCCCCTCCCCACCCCAGCCAATTCCCACAGTGGGCAGAAGGAGCAGTGCCCAGCCCAGCCCCTCCCCGCCTGCCCCCCACCCCCTACCTCCAGCCACTGCCGGGGAGGAGCCCGACCAGGCACATTTGGGCAGGGCGGCTCCTGCTCCAGTCCACCCACCTTGCTCCTGTACAGCAGCAGTGGTGCCTTCCTGCCCACCTGCCCAGTGCACCAGGCTGTTCCTCTTCCCCACTGGACTGTGGCCCATGCCCCTGCCTGCCTCTGTCTGCAGCAGCACCACTGGCTTGGGGGTAGGTGGTAGAAAGGGTACCAAAATGCAAGTTCACCCTCAGGGCACCATTTTCCCTAAGGCTGGCCCTGTGTGGTCCCTTGTATATTTTTGTCACTGAAGTCTGTCTAAGCACTATGGCCAAGAATTTCCATAAACCATCAGTTTTGAAGATCTCAGTTGCAGGGTTCCAGATTAAAGCATCTGAGAGGGGCCTGGCTCTTAACACATGGGTGCTTACCACTTTCAGGAAACTAGACCCCTCAGAGACATGTTGGGAACCCAGAAACCTGAAGCCACAAAATCCCTTTGCAAGGGCTACTTTGCCTTTCAGCAGTGACTGGGTCCTTCCTAAACAAGTTGTCCTGGACAGGTTGTCTATGCAGGAGGGATCCATTAAAAAAAATCTTCTGTTTCAATTTGAGTTCTGTTTCTGATTCTGTAAAAGCCTGTTCGGTATTATCCACACAGCTGGGAGTATGAGTACAAAAGAGATCTGCTCCAGTAATCCAGTGTGCTTTTTATTTAATGGTCAGTGGTTAAATTCTTAGCAAAGACTGTCAAAAGGTCTGTTGTTTTCTAGGTGAGAGGTCAAGGGAATATGCCATTTCTTCCAAAATTCAAAGCTCAATTAATTTAAATCCCCAGATAGATCCCCAGCTGAGGCTGAGGTGTTGATTTACAGCAAGAAAGGTTCCTGGTCCTGTATACATTTGTGATCCAAAGTTAAAGGGCTCAAAACTTTGGATTTTTTTAAGGGGGATTTTTCTTTTGTTCTCTGTAACATTATTTCCTGGTGCTATAGAAGGGAAATGAGTATAGTTATGTTCCTGTTTTAAACTATGTGCCAGAATCATAGCAGCTTTTTAAAAAGTGTTGGAAACCAATTTGACCTTCTTTGTTCCACCTTAGCTGAAAGGTACCAAAAGAAGTTTGTGGAAGTATATATGTGGCATATAAACTCCCTCAATTTGTACTTTTTGCTATATTACCATGCTCCAAATTTGCAGTGTCTTATATGGCAACATCCCGTCTTATATACTACTATATTAATATTTTACTTATGTATTTACTATTACATCTATACTCACTAACCTATTAATATGTGGTGGACTTACTGATACAGCCCAGCAGCCTGGTCTTGAAGAATCTTTATTGGGATTGGTGGAGCCTGTCCACCAATCAGGTAATGCTGCGAAGGGATTGGCCCCACCCCTGCCCAGGAGGGGATGGAGTGGGGTTGGGAGGAGAGGAGAACCCCAGACTTGGGTGTAGAGTGCTCTTTGCAGCTCCGACAACACTCCTGGGTGGAGCCTCCAGAGTGAATAAAAGGAGCCGTGTGCCCAGCACAAGAGAGATGCATTGAGGGATGGAGAAGAGGACGGGCTAAAAGGAGCTGTGCGCGCTGGCCAGTGGGCAGAATCAGCACCCTGAAGATCCCAAAGATGCCTCTTTGTGAGCGAGAGTGGCTAGTGGCTGCATCCCCAGTTCCACTGCAGGGAACGCGGTGTCGGTGCATGACTTGGTGCACAGAGTCCAGACTGTAGGTGTTAATTAGGTGCTAATGCATTAATTAGCAAGGATTAACACCTACAAAACCACAGACTAAGGAGCGGAAATAATCAATACAGACAATCAACTGCCCCAAGACAGAGACAGTCAGTTGCACAAGCACCCATGTCTTGAGTTTTGCCTGTCAGCAGATAGAGGTGCAGGGCCCTATGGGCCCATCACATTCCCATGGATGGGGGTGCCTTATATGGCAACCATCTAGTTCCCATGGATGGGGGGCCCCAGAACCCAGAAGCCCTGCACCTATCTCCTTGGCAGCTGGCAGGCTTCGTGGCTACAGCGGGGGATAGCACACACTGTCACCCATGTCACGAGTTTGCTTGTCCGCAGCTTGAGGTGCAGTTCCCCCAAACCCCTGCACTTATCTCCTTGAAACTTGGCAGACTTCATGGCCTCATCAGGGGCCACCACCCCTGCAGTTTTCAGTCCACTGCGCCTTAACACACATCTATGACCCGAGTTTTGCTTGTCAGCAGCTTGAGGTGCAGTTTCCCCCAAACTCCTATATCAATCTTCTTGAAACTTGGCAGGCTTTGTGGCCTCACCAGGGCCTACCACTCCTGCAGTTTTCACTCCCCTGTGGTGTAACACATACACGTGACATGAGTTTTGCTTTCATGAATGTGGGGTGCAGTTCCCCCCAAACCCCTGCACCAATCTTCTTGAAGCATGGCAGGCTTCATGCCCTCAGCAGAGGCTACCATTTCTGCAAGTTTCATCCAAACCAGACAAAAAATAACAAAGTTATAGTTATTTCATTGATTCACCATTATACCCTATGGCCAGATCTCCAAGGCAGCTCTGAAGCCTCAAAGCCACTTCGGCCGGATCAAAGCAGGAACCCGGTCCAGAGCTCTGGATCGGATCACTGCCATCCGAAGCAGCTGGATCCGAAGCTGGATCGAATAGCTGCCTACTCGGACAGGTTTAATGAGAACCACCCATTCAGGCCCTGGAGTCATGAGTTGTTGGGGAAGGGATTTCCACAGGGGAGGGGAGCTACCCTGGCTGTGGGGCAGTTTATCCCTGGGGAAGCTTAAGCTAATTGGTTGTTGAGGCACCTTACATTTTGTGGGAGAGTGCTTCCTAGTCTGTGACACTGCACCCTATATTTTGTGGATATTTTAACTGTGTATATTAGTAATTTAATAGACTGTTAAGTTTAAACTTCTTAAGGGGCACTGCTGGGACCCCTTCCCTGATGGTTATATATATAACCCATGTATATTTGTTACCCGTGTATATGTGTGTTTTGACTGCTGTTTAATTGTATTTATACATGCTCACCTGTATTTACCTGTTGTTTGTCTATTCTAAATCCACTGTTCATCAACACATTGTTTAGGGCTACCTTGAGGGATGTAATCTTTCAGCCTTTACCTGTAGGACATAGCATTATATGATATTTGATATGATAGAAACATAGATATATGATATGATATAAACATATATATGTGTTTGTTAATAGTAATTCTCTTAATTCTTGTATATATTAATAAATCTGTATATAGTTAAGAATTTCTTGTCCTGGCCTGACTCTATAGGGAGTAGAGGGATCTGGCCTACATATTGCAGATCCCTCTCGCAGCACTTTTGCCTGTCGCCCATCCCCTCTATTTGGAGATGGGAGCACAGTAACTTGGGTGCACCAGGTTACAAATATATTACTTATTAATAGTAATACACTGCTTTGCTTTGCTTTGCTTTGCTTTGCTTTGCTTTGCTTTGCTAAGGATTGTGGGCTTTGATCATTCAGTCCTTCCAGTGTGCACTGACCTCTGTCACAGATGTACAGGAATAGAACAGCTTCTCATGAACAATTAAAGGACGCTCTTTGTACCAGGGTCTGTCCCTGTTCAGTAATTCATTTCCCTTCGGATGGTATCTAATCGTGTCCTGAATGACCCTGCTGTGAGCTCCAGCTCTTCTGTTTATGTAGTCACCCTTTTTGTACCTTTATCATTGTATTTAGAAGGTAAAAAAATGCCATATGAATTCTGTCTACTATTTAATCTTCTTTAGTTTTCTTTCATGCAGTTTTGCTTCATTATCTGGCGTGGTCTAAAACTGTAGACCTGTGATTAACATTGATCCATATCAGCGTGCGGTTTACATACACAGTTCTGATGTTGTTGTTTACTTACTTAGCCTCCAAATTTCCTTAGCAAGAAGGCTCTCCCTGAGTGCAGAGCTCCCTGGGTGGGCAGCACAATAAGGAAAGTTGATCAACAACAGTAACTAGCTCTTATCTCCCTCTTTCACTGGCTGCTCTCAAAGGGTAATGGCTTGTCCAAGGTCAAACAAGAGGCAGGACCCAGGAAAGAATCCCAGGATGCCTGTAACACCATTTCTCCCCCACACCATTGCAACATAAACTACCCCCCTACCTCTGACTCCCTCCACCCGGCCTCTGATAGCATTCCCCAAAACCCTGTCTTGCCAACCTGATCCATCACCCACAACAGGCTTCCCTTCTTAGGAAGCAGCAAACTGTTTGCTAGGTACTTTCTTGGCACCTGCTAGTCAAAGTGTGCAATCTAACACCCACACATCTCCTGCTCCACACTATTTTCTCCCTATGGGAGAGGCATCATAGTGATGAACCTTGATGATTTTTACTCCTGCAGGGGAGGGTTCAGCTGTCACAAGCTATCTGTGCAATTTGCCATGTGGTAACAACTGTCCAATGTGTGTAATGCTCCTTGGTCCTAGGAAGCCGGCTCCTTCTGAAAACACTCAGGCAGATTTCATAGCCATCTCCAGCACTTCTTTGATGGTCAGGTCAGTTTGCTTTGACTCAGGTGATGTAGTATGAAAAAGCTAAGGAAACATGCAGTCCAGGGAACATGGCCAGTTTGCACTGCATACATCTGGATCCCAGGATACACAGAGAATTTCATATGAAACACCCCCTCATCCTCTTTACCTATCACCTGATTTGCTGTATCATAATAGTCTGTGACATTAGTGTGGGCTGTCAGCTGATTGGACCCATGTTGGTAGAGCCATCCACTCTGAAAAGCTGTCAGAAAAGAGGATCTTTGCCGGGTGATGAAACTACGTTGCTAGGATCTCAGCCTGTCCACCTGTCTCTCTACTACCCATCACTCACACTAGCAAAGTGAAAAATTAAGGGAAAAACTCCAAAACTCCCAAAACGGCAGGGGAGGGTTCTGAATTATGCCACTTTCCAATTACCCCAAGAAGCCCTCAATAGATTAGGTTGCTGGGATGTGAAGACACCAGGGGAAGCGGACAGCAGGTGGCATAGCTCTTAGATACACAGTGTACCCCGCCAAGCAGCAGTTATGGCTTAGTGGCAGTGATGGGTCCCTGCAGGTGCCTAGTTGGATCCAATGGACTCTTGGAGACTGGACCTGAATTTGGTTTTATCCAGCAGATTGCTGATGCAACTTAAAGACTTTCAATGAATCAAGCTAAACCAGCAGAAGGACACCTTTGCACCAGCATCACAGCATAAATAGCAGTACAAGCACATCAAAGGGTCCAGGACTATTATAAAACACTTTACATTTGTCACTGTTTATTCCCACGTGCTGTGTATCATCCCAAGAAGTGGCATTGTGGGGACAAATCATTCTGAACACTAATGGCTGTTTATCCTGCATCTATTTTCTTTTCCCAAGTTTATATTTTGTCAACAGCATTTAGATCACTCTGAATTATTTGTCCCACTAAAGAATTCACATAGAGTAGAAAGCAACTCAGTATCATCTCTGTAGATCCACCCTGAAAAGCTGCACAAATGTGATGCTGCTTCTTTTTCCTCATTTTTTGTAACTGTATTTCGCCCACTCCTGTGCCCCCTCTCTGCCTTTCTGACTGAAGCAAAAGCTGCCAAGTGGAAATGGATCAAAAGCTTGTAGGAAATGGAAAGAATGTTCTGTATTCTGCCTTTTATCAACCCAACCATAACCTCCTTCACGGCAGAAAAAAAACCCAACAAGTTAAGAGGGCAAAGGGCTCATTCCTGC
>NW_005843232.1:126109-129532 GCF_000455745.1 Alligator sinensis
CTTTTTCATCTCCAGAACAGAGCCAAAGTCACATTTCCATATAAAAGGATGGCACATCATTAGCAAAAAAACAATGCATTAAAGAATATAATACCAGAGAGGCATTTGTCACAAATGTTTGAGGACAATGACCACACACCTTGAAGTTGATCCTGCTCATGGAAAATAAGCTTCTATTTCTTATGGCTGTTACTGCCTACATTGCTACATGCTGAACATGATTATTTATTTGTTGTACAGCACAACTTGCAATCAGGAATGTGGAGTTCCTTTGCAATCAGTGTGAATGCAGCGTAAAAAACAGAATGTGCTCCAAAGAGCTTTTAATCTAATTAAAAAAGGACACAAGTGGATGTAATAAAAAGGATGGAGGATGGGAGAAGAAGAGAAGCAGGCATAAGAATATGCATTTATATAGGCCAGATAAATATCAGAAGGCCTCTCTGGCCTTCCAGCTGTCAGATTCGAACAATTCAAATGGAGCTAATTGGCTCTAACTTGCTAAATGATTTGAGGATTTACAACAAAAATCTGGCAGCAGAGTATGTATTCTCTGCATTATCAAAGGCCGTGCTGAAAAATCGGAGCAAGGAGAATAAATGTGTGCTTAAGCTTAAAATAGTGCTATGATTTAAGCTGTCCCAGATCAAATATAATTGTATTAACAGCAATGCTCCACCAGGACTGAATCTGGCCCAAGGCAAACTACAAGTTAGCATATGTGCAGAAGGGATGGGAATGAAGGTAGATAGTGTGAAGAGCACTTCTTTTTGTCCATTTGAGTTAGCCTGAGGAATTCATGACCATGTGGGTTACACAGTGACTACAAAGGATAGGAATATTTACTATTCAAACCACAGATGTCAAAGCTTCAGGTGCCAGGGAGCAAATTTGCTCCAAGAGGCAGGATTATCTGGTTGGCCAGGAATATTTTGGGGGTGGGGAGTCTTTAATTTCTACATGGCGTAAGGCAGTGTTGTGCAGAGATCTGCCAAGCTAGGCCAGGGCAAGCTCACTTGGGAACTGGAAGCCATAGAGCTGCACTAGCTGAAGCTAACACACTCAGAGCTAGTTTGAGGTACCTCTGCAGATCTCTGTTTTCTGCCATGTAGGAGTACCCTAG
This sequence comes from Alligator sinensis, assembly GCF_000455745.1. Taxonomy (NCBI): domain Eukaryota; kingdom Metazoa; phylum Chordata; order Crocodylia; family Alligatoridae; genus Alligator; species Alligator sinensis. The sequence goes on from NW_005843232.1 coordinate 127,233, forward strand.
AATGGTAAATCCCATGATCACAGATGAGAGCAGCCAAGCAGAAGGGCTATTGGAATATCACCCTTGTCCTGCCCAAAAACAAAGAGTCCTCAATATAAAGGTTCAGATCTCTATTTGAAAAACGCTCCATGGCCCATGCACACTGATACAGCTTCATAATTTTTTCAGTAAGTAGATCTAATGCCTGACAAAGAATATAGAGACAGACTGGAGCACTAACCCACCATATGAGAGGATCAAGAGACTTGTCAATGTTCACCCTTAGTAGTGTTTAACACACACAATCGTAACATCTGAACACCACAGTCAGGTTGGGTCACAGGCCGCTGAGCTATGTGCAAACATGGCATCGCTACCCCAGCCTCTGAGTGAGGAGTTGCCTCCTGTATTTAGAGATCATGCTGCCCATTTTCACTATTCCTTATTGACAAGGCCAAGAAAGAAGAAATGCTTCTCTCTCTGCAGCCTACTGGCTGAGCACCATAAAAATGTATTTTCCCTACCTGCAGCCCATACCCTACTAATAACCATGGAATAACCATGGAGGATATAAGCAGCATTTTCTCTATGTCAGCTTGACCACAATGTCCCCTCCCTACAGATAGAAAAATATTAGACACAGCAGGTGCACCATCTGAGTTTACATAGGGTCACCTGGCTTATTTTGTAATACTACTATGTACCTTGTAGAATCCTTTCATTTAGTACTTCAGTGATTTTATCACCTTCATAGGATTCATTTCCCATTTTGTGAACAGATTTAATTCCCTCTATGCTAATCTCTTGCTTGTGTAGCTACTAAATTGTTGGCTATTGCCAGCTTTCCTTCACCAGATTTAGCAGGGCATGGTCCATGGATTTATATAATGGCATTTGAGTATTCTCAATATCATTTTCTATTCCACTGTTTAAATTACCTAACATTTTGTTCACTGTGCCCAAAACAGCTGTTTCTACTAAGCTCCCCACAGTAAAGCCCAGGGATTTTTTCTGAGTGGTTCCTATGAATTTAGAACCCAACAATATAGTTGGAGAGTTCAGATGCCAGACTTGTCTTCATGCTGCCCATTCATTTAACTGTGCTGGCTCATTCAAAAGTTCTTCACGGTGTTCTCCAGACTTGACTTTTGTGTCACATGCATACTCAGCCCCTTCATTGCTCACCACATTTTCCAAATAATTAGAAATAAATTAAACAACATAATTTCTCCCACTGCTAATCTTTTGGCATAGTGAATGCTGACTGTTTTCCCCTACTCTTATTGTCTTGTTTTTCAGCTGCTTTGTAATCCATTCAGTATATCCACTTATACCATTGTTTTTGGACAAATTCCAGGAACATTCTTCCTACCTAAATTTTGGCTAGTTTCAACTGGTTATAGCATTATTCTTTATTCCTGTCCTAAACTGCAGCATTGTGGTGCTGCGTGCTGTTAAGTAGCTGCTATAAGATGTTCTCATATCACTGATGGTAGGGAGTCGGAGTTTTCTTCCTCCTTTGAGATTCAAAGTGTTGCTGCCTAAATGCAACTAAATTATTAATGTTTGATCTTTTTCTATTAATGTCTGAAATGATGCCGATTACTCATGCCCAAAGGTATTCACTGTATTGTGCTCTGCATAGCACCTCCACTTGAGAAACTTCACTTAAGGGGGGAAATATATATATACAGCTCCTGTTAATAATCTGGGACTAAAAGCAGCGGAGGTGTGTGGTGGCTTGACTGCTGTGGGTGGACTAATGATATGCTTGGTGCAAGATAAACAGAGTTATTTTGTTGTGAAGCTTTTCATGTAGGGGATATCCTGTGGACTGCAAGTAGCTTGTTTGCAGGGTGCGTTTTCATACTGTGGCACACAATCTGCTACGCTGCGACTGGTGGAGGAGGTACTAAACACAGGCAAATCCTCACTGACAGGACTACTATCTGTAAATTTTCTGGCTTGTGCTCCAGGATTTTCTCTGACATCAGCTGCTCATGAATGCATACAGCAATACTAGCTGGGCCTCCTTGTAGGGAGCAAGTGATCCATAAATAAATTAGATTCAGGGATCAAAGAGGGAACAACTACCAAGAAGAGCTGATCATATGCTGATCATACGCTTGTAGGGAGGCAGTTAGACAGGCCAAAGCTACCATGGAGCTGAGGATGGCATCCCAAGTAAAGGACAACAAGAAATTGTTTTTTAGATATATAGGGAGTAAAAGGAAGGCCCAGGGAGGAATAGGACCCCTGCTAAATGGGCAGAAGCAATTGGTGATGGACAGGGGGGACAAGGCTGAACTCCTCAATGAGTT
>NW_005843232.1:130892-140597 GCF_000455745.1 Alligator sinensis
AATTGGCCAAAATCTGGATGGGCTCCCAAGGGAGGTGGTTCTCTCCCCTACCCTGGGGGTCTTCAAGAGGAGGTTGGATGGGCATCTGGATGGGGTCATCTGAACCCAGCACTCTTTCCTGCCTATGCAGGGGGTCGGACTCGATGATCTATTGAGGTCCCTTCTAACCCTAGCATCTATGAATCTATGAGCAGAAACAGCCAGGGCCTGGGACTTTATCTTCCTTTCACTTGGTTCCACTGCCATCCCATAACCCAGAAGATGCTGTTCCTTTTGTAACAGGTACACCTGGAGGAAAAAACCACCTTAGCAATTTGTCCACAGGAAATATGGAGGCTGTATGTAAGAAGGAAGGGAAGTGGGGGGGAAGCTCTAGCTTCAGAACCACCCTCTGCATTTGGTTCCCTCTGACATTTTTTGTAAAAGGCTTAGTACTTCTCATTTATGTATAGATCTCCCATTGCAATTTCTGTTCTTAAACACCCGCTTCCCTCCCTCCATCTCCTCTGGGGATTATATGTATGTTTTTTCCTTAAAGACCATAGCAAATTTCCCTTCTACCTTCTGTTTATGGCTGTTCTTCATCACCCCAAAATGCCCTATTAAACTCATTAGGCTCATATAAAAAGCTAAAGAAGCCTTGTCTATAAAACCATTTACAGTTTTATTATTCTTCTGTCTATGTAGACTAGCTGCCATACAAATTATTTCATTCAGAAAAAGGAACCACTTATCCACTGACAAGCAAGCCACTGATACTGTGTACATATGTATCCCCAGGTGCAAACTACAGCAGTTTACCTTCGCAAGGGATCTTGTAGTTTATAGCCGAATGCTTACAGAAAATACAGCAGCCCTAGAGGCAGGAAATAATTTGCATTTGAACTGCTTTGGAATGCTTCACTGACATAGCTCTGGGAAATCTGTAGGTCAAATCTCTTTGTTTGGGGGTTTTTTCTTCCGTCTCAGGCTTGCCAAAATAATTTGTGAATTTGTGTTGAATTAATTGACTTGTAATCAGTCCAAGAAAAAAAACCTGGTCAAAATTTTTGAAAAAGACAAAGCATTTTGTACAGACATTTATGAACCGAACATTTGAGGTTTTTTTCAATCTGAAGTGATACTTTGTTACTAAAATGAAAACCTAAAATCAAACATTTTGTTGGACCTGAAACAAACTTTCCATTTCTGCCACCAAACCAAGTTGCGTTTCCTGGCTGCATCCTACAGACATCACAAGACTGAAGCAGAATGGTTGAGGAATAGGATGCAGGATGAAGAGTACAGCTTTCCTGCGATCACACAGACAACATGAGATAGTGGAATGTCTTCACTGACACCCAAGATTTAATGAGCGTTACCAGGAGGTTTTGAAGGAAACAATGCTGAGAACAGCTCCCTTTGGACCAGATTCAGCACAGCAGTGCTTGTTGGCACCAAAGCTACATGCAGACCTAGTGGTCTCATTGTTTGGCTGACACTGGGGAAGACTTTATCCATATCCTCAGGTCCCAGATGAGAGCAAGCAATTAAAGACAGGTACACATGTGGGAGAGACACATGTATGATACTAGAGGGAGCTAAGAGGAAGTATTAGAGGATTTATTCTCAGTGCAATTTATTTTACAGACATTTCTCAATGCAGCTTAGTCCTTCCATACCACAAACATGCTGCCTATAAAGTAATAAGCTTCAGACCGTTTAATCTCCTGCAATGATGTGTTTAGTTATCTACCACAGAGACTTTATTTCCCTTTCTCCTGTAAGGCAAGGAAAGGAAGTAAAATATATTTAATCACTTCAGATTAAAATGTATAATGTATATTCGCAATTCTTTTCACCTGAAATGTGCTTAACCCCCACTTTGTCATCAGTTACAGACAGAGGGCTTGTGAAGTCACCCAAGATTAAGAGTCCAGTATTCCAGTATTCCTTTCATCTGGTTTCCAATGGGAGTAGTTACAGCTAAAGCTATGTGAATCCTGAACATATGCAATGAGTTCTTTTCAAGGGAGGCATACCAGAGAGAAGAAATGGAAATGTCTGTATCAAATCATTTCAAAGAGCAAAAAAGAACTGACAATGCTGCAAGTGCTTGAAAACAGAAGAAGAGGTGGCATCCTAGGCACATGTTATCTCCTGTGAATACTGAGTGCATCTACATGTGCGATTAATATACACATAGGCAGAAAATTCAGGCACATTAAACTGTGCCCCCACACACATCCAAACATGCATCCATCAGAAGCTCAGTCTAGGACTTCTCCTGCTCTTCTCTGTCCCCCTGCAGCAGCCAGAGGAAGCTCTACGATCCTCCTGGTGCCAGCCCCAGGCTGACAGGGGGAACTGGGACTGGTCCTGATGTCTGGAGGGTGGAGGAGAGCTGTCCTGGCCACCAGGAAGCTGCTTTCCAGCTCCATAGAGATCAGGAGCCATCCCTATCTCCATGGGACTGGAATAACTGTCCCAGCTGCCCTCCAGCTGCATGGAGATCAGGACCTGTCCTGATCTCCATGGAGAAGGGAGGCAGCATCCTGCAAAGCCAGGACAGCTCTCCCCACCCCCTGTGGCCCCCTGCTGCCTAGGCTGACTGGGACAATTTGCTTCAGCACATTAGTTTAATGAACCAATTTCTAGCACCTGTTTCACAGGTACTAGAAAACAGTGCATTAGACTAATCTACTGCATAGTAATTGCTGTGCATTAATCTAATGCACAGTAAAACATCTCATGTAGATGCACTCATTGAGCATTAGGACTGTGCAAAGCTTTGGGTGCTAATTTGATTTGGAGGAGATTTGGCCCGATTCGATGGCCGAATCTCCGAATCCAAATCAAATTAGGAGACCAATTAAAAGTTCTGGATCAATTCAAAGCTCTCTGAATCAATTCAGAAAAGATTTGGAGAGCTTTGGAGATTCAGGCAGTCCCCACTGGCTGCTGCAGGTAGCTGGACCTGGACTCCATGCTGGTAATGAGGGAGCTGGAGCAGGGAGAGGGGACCATGGGGGGACCCCTGCCAGGCCCCATCCCCTGCCTGCTCCCCCAGCCCCCTGAGCGTCCACTCTCCCAGCACACCCCCCTGCATTGGCTGTCCTGCCCGGCCCTAGCTCCCCGGCTCTTTAAAAAAAAGCCCCTACTCACCGGCTGCTGCCAGCTTGGGGGGGGATCCCTGCTGCCCCACACTCCCCACACTTTGTGGGGGGCTCTGCCATAATCCCCTTACCTCTGCCTGCTCTCCCAGCAGCTCCCCCCCCCCCATGGTTGCCCTGCCTGCTTCAGCCCCAGTTCTTGAAGCAAAAAAAAAGCCCCCCACTCACTGGCTGCGGCAGCAGCCTCAGGGCTTCTGGGGGCTCATGGCAGAGCCCCCCATGCAGTGCAGGGCAGTGGGATGCAGCGGGGATTGTCCCGTCTGGCAACAGCTGGTGAGTGGGGGCTTTTTTTCTTTTATTTAAGAGCCAGGAGCTGGGGCTGGGAAAGTGGGCGGGGGATGGGGGCTCATGACAGAGCCCTCCCCATGTAGCTTGGAGCAGCGTGGGGCAGTGGGGATCGCACCCCGCTGGGCAGCAGCCAATGAGTGCAGGCTTTTTTTTCAAAGAACCGGGAGCTGGGGCCAGGCAGGGCAGCCATTGCTGGTGCTGGGAGAGCAGGCGGAGGATGGGGCCGATTCAAAGATTCTGTCGATTCAGCTGCGGCCGAATCTCCAAATCAGATTTGGCCAAATCAGTTCAGGACAGTGATTCAAATCACCGAATCAAATCACTGTCCCCTGAATCGGCCAAATCCAAATCCGAAGTGAATACTAGCCACTGCACACTGGCCTATCGGGTGTGTCTACATGTTCATTAATGTGCATTTGCTAGTGCACATTAAATTTAGTACCTCCATTGTGAGGTACTACAAAAAGGCACACTTGTCTATTTAATGCATATTAGCAAAAGCACATGGGTTTTTTGTGATGCTTTAATGCACATTAAAATGGGCTAATAGATGTACCCATTAATGAAATCTTGCTGTACCAGAGAGGCCTTGGACCCCACTGGGCGCTGCATCCCACAATGTAGAGGGGAAAGATATATTCCTGACAGGTGAGCTGCCACTCTTCTTTGCCTCCAGTCCTTATAATTCAGGAGCAGGAACAGCTGAAGAGCTCAGCTCAGCTTCCAGGGGCAAAGAAGCTGCCTGACTATAGATACTTAATATCTATCCATTTACTCATCATAATGGGACTAGGCAAAAAGCACCCATGATGCAATCTAGGGGAGATGGGCTGGAATGTTTTGAAGGGTTCCCTGCATGTGACTGAAAATCATCTCCGAAAATGGGGTGGCATCTTACTTCCAGCTTAGCTCTAATTGGCATTAGCAGTACCCCTAACCAAGGGGAAATAGCCCCATTCATAAGTTTATCTTTACTGCATAGGTGCTGTAAGCAAGAAGGCTGTCTCCAGGAACAATGAAAATACCTGACTGAGGAGCAGTTCACGTGGCCAGAGATATAAGCACTCTCATAAATGATATGGCAGCTGCAGAGTTAATGTCTTGTAGCCACCTCTGACAGCCTCACATACACACACAGGTGAAAGTGCTTGGGCTAAGGGTTGTCACAGGACCAAAAAAACCCAACTCATGCAGCACTTCAGGAGCCAGAACTTACAGTGGGGTTTGCCTTGTTTGGGGAGAGTTATGTTCTGTTCTGTTCAGACCTAGTCAGGTGAGACCCCTGCTCATTACTTCATAGGAATCCAGTTCATTTTCTGAGATGAGCCAGCTCTGCAGGCTTTAGCTTTCAAGAAATATGTTTCCATGAGAGACTCACCCTTCAGCCAATTCATTAACCTAGGAACTGGGCTTGGGGCTGGGGAGGCTCTTCATGCTAGGACTCTGTCAAACCTTTGTGGGAGTAATGGGCTCAGAGCTTTGAGGGTTCTTAGAAAGTCTCACCCTGCCTTCCACAGGGGACTGGTGCCTCCCAAGTCTGGGGGGGCACCAGTGGCTGATCACCAACCAGGGAGGTTCCCCATGGCAGATCACTGACCAGGGGGGGTCTCCCAGCTGGCAGTTCCAGGGGGTGCACCTGCATGTACCCTCTACGCATCACCAATGCTGCCTTCCACTCCCACTCCAAGGCTAGGGACAGAAGTCACATATAAACTGGTTTAAGTGATCAGAAACTGGTTTAAACCTGTAACAGAATAGAAACTTGGTGCACATAAACCAGTTTCAAAATGGCTGAAACTAATTTAAGATAAACCTGGTTGAATGTAGTATCAGACTTCATTGATTTGGGTCAAACCAGTTTATGAAACTTCTGTCCTAGACCCTTCCTGGTTCAAGATAAATCACAATCCCCTGAGCATCCCAGCATGCTTGCCAGCCCTGAGCTGGGCTGTGTTGTTTGCTCCAGCACAGAAAGGTTTGGCGGGGAGGGCAGGGCGGAAGGCTAGGCAGGGACTGCACTCCCCCACCCGAGCAAACCCTGGCTGTGGTCTGGGGACAGGGAGGGGGGTTAAACCCATCTTCCCCCAGGTATAGAGCTGCCCTACTAAACTTACTGAAATTTACTGCTGGCTGCGACTGTGAACTACAAATCCCAGAGGCACCTGGAAGCAGGAAGAGGAAGTGATGAGCAATCTTGCAGAGTCATACTATTGTCATTCTGGACTGCAAATCCCATAGACTTCAGGGGCAGCTACCCCCCTCCTCCCCCAGCTTCTGGCTTGAGCCACTGCAGGTATGTGGCTGCATACCTGAATCAAAAGGAAATGTGTGTCCAATTGTTTCTCAGCTTAATCTCTGCAGTTTAAACTAACTTGCAAAGACTTAATCAATTTAGCTTTGGGCTTTTTGACTGTCTGTAGTTAGCCCAGGTCACTGTGTAAGATCTTGTTACTCAATTAGATTACGAGTTCCCTAGGGCAGGCACTGTGTTTGCTGTTAATATGGGACCTGATACAGCTCCCAGGTGCTACTGCAATAGCAGTTACACAAGTACATATTTCCACTCAACCCTAAAGGATCTCAGTCCCCTTCATCAAAACATGTAGAGGAATTGTTTCACCTACCACAGAAGGTCAGCTGCTTCTGGGGTGATAGGCAAGAGCTGCTAACAAGCCAAAGCAACACCATGCAAGAGCTGAGGCTAGGAACAATTTCATGCATTTTAAGGTGAAGGGAATGTCTAGGGAGACAAATTCTGATGACTGGTACCAGCCTTTCAGAGCCAATCTATAATGTCATCCAGATCATCACATTCCAAAGTCTGCATTATAACTCACTAGGAAATTCAGTATGCTTCTGGCACCTAATAAAGTAACCTGTTATGAACTAGCACCAAAATACAGCTTACTACAAAATGCGAGTATTTGCAAAGCTCATGTTTATCAACTTTAAATTGTTCTTCATCAAAATGACTTTTCAAGTGCCCATTTCAGATTCATTTTGCTCTAGGCTTTTCACTCTCTGAAAATTTCCATGAGAACCTATCTCTCTGCAGCTTAGATCTGGTTTGTTTATAAAGATTTCTGCATCTATGAGTCTTTGTAACATCTCATCATGCAGCCTGTCACTTTCTACCTCTAAAGCTGCCCTGCAGCCACACAGTTTAGTTACTGTTTCATTAACAACTGCTGCAACAGTGCTACAATGAAGCCACCTCTGCAGGCAGGAACAACACACTCCACCTATGCTAGTAGCTAAACTCTAAGAAAGAAGGGATATTTCTAGCACAATTCCTGAGTTACATTTGGTGCTTTGCTCTCCCCTTTGTTTTCTCTCCCAGCTTCTCTTTCCTTATCAGGGTCCAGGTTCCCTTAGGAGAGCTGCCTTTCTTCTCTCTTCCTGAATGAACCTTTTGGATAGGCAACATTAGCTCCTTTGCAAATGCCTTATAGGTCACAGGCCTGTTCTTGCTCTTTCTGCTGGGCAAAGCTGCTAGATGCCAACTGAGCTGGAGAGACCTCTGCTCAGAGATTTGGGAGTAGAGCAGCTTGAAAGAAATGAGAAAAACAGCAAGAAAAAAAGGAAATTTCACAGTCCTGAAGCATCAAAACGAGAAAAGAGCACTCGAGTGGATGCCCTTGGGGAGCAGAGCACCACTTGGCCTGTTTTGTAAACCAGTGTAGAATTATGTCTGTAGCAATCAGATGCCCGGAAGATTTGCTTGGCTGAGTTCTGGGACCCTTCTTGGCCCAGTGACCATGTGTGTGCATATGGAAGGGTGGGTGACTTGCTTTTCAGCCTAGGGATAGTCCCCTGCCTTAGATCTGAGTCTGACTTGAAGGTATTTGTCAGTGCCTTGTTTTTTTTCAGATGATCAGAACGTGCTGAGGCTATTTAAATGGGCCATTCCCATTGCTCTAAGATGTCTCGAATTTTACTGTGAAGTCCTTGATCCTTACCTCCAAGTGAAAGCAAGAGGCCTGCTCTGGGCAATGATTCTCCACTCTTGTCCTTGGGACTTCCCTGAGTGGTCTGCTATCCACACCAAATAAGACAAGCTTTAGTCAGTCCCCTGCTTCCAACTGCTGACTGTTATGTGTATCTGAATTATTCATTTTTAGAAGTCTGTTTAGTGCATTTATGGGAATCCTGTCTTTCATTTGAAAGAACTTCAGATAAACGCATTATTTTAGCTTGCAGTCATTTGCATAGATTTCCATCCAATTGATCTTAATGTCCTTGTTTTGTCTCTTCTGGAACCAACATGGCCTGGATATGTGACAGCTATCCTCTGTTCTAGCCCCCATCACATTACTTACAGGGGCTTGCACCTGGCATTACTTAACACACAAATCTCAGTTCAGGGAACATCAGTGCCCACCCTGCCCTCCCCATGTGTCCACAGAAGTACAAACAAGATCTAAATATTGGAAAAGTTGAGAACCCCTGAGTTAGAGTAAAAGCCACACTTTATTGGAATGCAATATAGTTGAAATGCAATTTGTCTCCAAGGGAAAACTCACACTGCATGCCTGGGACCTGCAAAGGAAGGGCTCTGTTAGACCAATTTCATTCCCAGTGCAGCAGGCTTCAGCTTGTTAAATTTTGGTGCCTTCTCTTCTCTCCTAAAACCTAAAGGAAATAAAGAGTTGTCCTGCTACTCTCAAGCTAGTGCTGTGCTGCCTGCATCAACTGAGTCACCACTGCGATCCTCTGTAAACCAAAGACAGCTATTCTGTCAACTGTGCCATTCCGCATTGAGGCTGGCATTAATGAGACATTAAAACAAATAATAAAAATGAGTCTGGGCCTGCTGGACTTGTTGGCATTCTCAGTGTGCTTTGGAACTCGTTGATCCTAATACAAGAGCAAATTAAGACAGCAGAATTGTCATATTATTTTTCCCCTCAGTTTTTCTTCAGACAGACACGCCAAGACATAGAATCCAAACAAGCAAGTCTCCTCCACAATATATGTTTAACCACATCCTTGTAGACAAATAGAAAGTTTTATTTAGACTCAATTATGGTTTATGATCTCGCTCACCAATGTAAGCAGCACAAAGATAAAAGGAATTGTTGCATTTTGCAAATCTGTGCAGAGCGGAGAATAGAATCCAACTGTCCTGGCTTCCAGGCACCCAGTTTGACCATTGGGCATATGTTTTACTCACTCGTACATGCATGTATGCATGCATATGTACATGAACGACGCGTGCCTCCCAAGGCTGGGTGGACACGGCAACCACCCACAGGTGGCGGGGGCATGGTGGTTGTGAGAAGGGACCGCCCACAGGCAGCCACAGCAGTGTCGGTGGCAAGGGCAGGGGGGTGGCAAGCAGTGGGTGGCAAGCAGGGACAGCCCACAGCTGCCGTCCGTGCTGTCGGCGATGGCAAGTGGGTACTGCCCGCAGCTGCCATCCAAACTGTCAGCAGCAGCGAGAGAGGACTGCCTGCAGTCACCGGCAGCCATGTTGGTGGGGGGGGGGGGGGCAGGGGGTGTTTTGCCTTGGGTGCAACCATGTTGGTGGGGGGGGGGGCGGCAGCGGTTCTTTTGCCTTGGATACGAGAGTGCTCTCTCATATAGAAACTAAAACACCTGGCAGGTGGGAGTTTACTCCAGCAAAGAGGAATAACAAATAATTTATAGTCCCCATCTCTCATGAGCTTGAGGAACTGTCCAAGGATGTCTTCAGTTGTATTTCCAGCTGTCTAGACTCTTTCTGTTTTCAAGCTCTTTGTTTTAACCACCACGGATTTCTCACTTCCAAGGTCACTCTCTGAATTGGTTAATTATGTTAAAGGATTCTGTTTTTAAGCTTTCTCAGTTTGATAGTTTGTAGTAGATGACATCCTACTGCCATAGGCAGTGGAAGGCCAGGCTAACGAGGCTTAGCCCCCCCAAATGTGGGGCTTTGGTGGCAGCAGATAGGGCCATAGGGCAGCCCAGGAGTGGGCTCCGAGCAGCGACATGGGTGGGGAGGCAGAGGGGCGCACACAGACACGTAGCTGGAGCCTGCAGTAGCCAAGCAGTATGCGGAGCACTGCATAGCACAGCAGATAAGTCTATCATGGAGAAGTGGCATGGGGCGCCAGATCGAGGCCCCCACAGTGGGGAGGGAGTGGGGCAGGGTCTGTGGTGAATGGGACCCTGGGGCTGAGGCAGGTTGTGGGACTCTGTGCCCTGCACACATCAGGCACATGGCATCACGCTGCTCTGGTGCAATGGCAGTGGGGCACAGAGTCCAGCCTGCAGTTGCAGCCAG
>NW_005843232.1:140765-170723 GCF_000455745.1 Alligator sinensis
ACAACAGACTTACCTGCTTGGGGGAGGGGGGTGTATGCACAATTGCACACATGCTCGCCCCCTCCCCCAATAATATTTTCTCCCTCTGCCTATGCCTACCTAGAGCTGTACACAAATAATTCATATTAAAATATCACTGCCACATTCAGGGCTTGACAGTTAAATCAGGGAAGGGAAGATGCCAGAAACAGTAATTTTTGACTGTATAGTAAATTAATGATTTGATGAAAATAAACTATTTTAATTTCTATTAAACCATGATTACCTTGTTTGCTTTTTCCCCACAGACAATGACTTGTGTAATTGGTACTGCATGCGGCATGATTTCATAATGAAGGGAAATGCCAGCTTAGTTTTATGCCTCAAAATGAAGCCTACAGATTTATTTCTGGGCCTAACTGTATGCTCATTTTCTCTCTTTCTCTTCCCCTCCCTTTTCCCAGTATTTGAAAAGACTTATCAGCCCAGTCTCTGCTCCACTATTAGTAATTCAATAAGATAAGCAGGCATTGATGTCAGGATCAGCCAAGCAAGGCTAATGCCTAAAATAATGAACATTAGGGCTGTGTGAAGCTTCGGTCCCTGAATTGATTCGGTGGAGATTCAGCCCAATTCAGTGGCTGAATCTCCGAATCGAATCAGAGGACACTTTAATCTCTCCAAATCGAATTGGAACCCTTGGAATTGATTCGGAGAGATTCAGAAAGATTCTGCAATTCAGATATAGATACAGCTTTAAATGTTTTTTCTACATACCTCAAGGTAGCTTGTGAGTGCTGTGATGCTGGGGCAGATGGAGCATCCCACAGGAGCACGAGGGGCTCCCCAGCACACCTGGCAGCAGACCTGGAAGTGAATCAGACGCACTTCCAGTCCACCACTGAGCACGTGGGGGCCCCCCCATCCCACTCCTGTGGGACGCTCCCTCCACCCCAGCATCGCAGCATTCACAAGCTGTGCCCGGTACCTTGAGGTATGTAGAAAAAGCATTTAAAGTTGTGTCAATGGCCAAATCACTGATTCTCTGAATCAGCATTGAATCTTCAGATTCAGCCAAATCAGGCACAGTGATCCGAGTTAATGAATTGAATCACTGTCCCTGATTCAGGCTGAATCCAAATCGAATATGGTCCGTTTTGCCCACCCCTAATGAACATGTCATTCAGAGCATCCACATCACCTTAAAATGTGCCAGCCTACCCAAGCCATTCCACACACCAATGGTGGATCAGAAATCATCCTTCCACTGTACAGATTTCTAGTCTCATTTATACCCATAAGCCCCCTTTCAGTCTACCCTTAGAATATGTGCAACTATCTGGTCTTTTCAGAGGAATGTACCAAAAAACCCTCTGTAGAACCAGCATTTTTTTTCTTTTCCCTCGGAGATCATGACCTGCCCATTCCTGAAATGTGTGTTGGTAGCAAATGGGAGGGAGAGAGGTTAATTGTTCAAAAACAATGAGTCAGGAGTGTTGGGTTTCCCGCTGCTGGCTTCCTGAGTCCTTTTTGAGTAAGTCATTTCCCTTCTCAGGGTCCATTTGTTGTAGACAATGCTGCTGTGCTGCTACTGAGAAAAGGTCTAGAGGTCAACCCTGGCTCCATGGAAGTTAATGGCAAAATTACCTTATGACTCTCTTTAAAACCTGTCTCTAAAGAGGTCTCATCTGCCACACTTGTCAGGAGACTATGTTAGCTCTGCTACAAGGTTATGAAGCAGCAAGATCTCAGATTTCCTACCCTGCGTTTTAAGAATGGCTGGCAAGCCTGGTAAGAATAGGAGCACTGAGAGAACAAACTACTTCCTCACTTCTTGTACCATTGTTTTCTTGATATTGCAGTACCCCAACCATGCCACGCTCCATTCAAACACAAGAAACACAGTCCAAGAAGGAGGCATCAAAAAGCCTTCCCAGATCAGAGGCCTGAGTGAAGGTGAAAGTGAAGGTGATTTCCTCAGGCACGGTGCCAAGGAGAGTGAAGCTCTCAGAGGAAAGATCAAGAATTTAATCTGGGCCACAGTGGGTCTACATTCATAGATTCATAGATTGTAAGGGGCTGGAAGGGACCTTGGAAGATCATCGGGTCCAGCCCCCTGCGCCAAGCAGGAAAGATAACATTGAGTTGATATACTTAAGGGAAGGCAGGAGGCAGGGTAGAGTTGCACCTTATAGTCTAAATTATATACATGTATATGTACGTGTGTGTCTGTGTGTACGTAAACACACATATATTCATATCCGTACATATACAGAAGAAGCTTTCATGAGTCCAAGCTCACTTCATCAGAAAGGCATTGAAGAAATTAACTGTGACAAGCATACGAGCACAAAAAGATCAGATTTCTTCCTAAAGAAACACCTCAGTCTTTTTTCAACTAGCCGATAAGAGTGTGTATTAAACCTGAGTGAGAAATAATGTGACTTTTCTAGGAATATTCCATCATATATCTCACTGTGGGACCCAATGCACTCTGAAGCAAGGTACAAGAAAGTGATTTGAGTTAGACTGAGGTAAAGATCAGGGGTTTAGTCATGAACTACTTAGCTTTGCAATGAGGTAAATTTTGATGAGAAAGATCATCTGTTTTTATTCCCCTGGACTTTCAAGAATACTGTTATAATTCTGCCAGCTCTTGGTAATACTCTAGGAGTGCAGAGAAATATATTACTTTCATTGGCAAGTTTCTATAATAATACACTTGAATCTTAATACTTTGGAGGCTCATTGGAAAGTTCTCCAATTACAGCCGAGACAATTGCTTGAATTTCTACAGGGAGAGGAGCTGTCACGTACATGGTGCTCAGAAGAAACACCAATGTCTCTTATTTTTATAGTACCCCAGGTTTATTTTTAGATCTGCATGTGTCTGCAACAAGAGGATAGAACCACGGCAAATATGCCATGAAAAGTATGCTGCCTTGGGAAAGTAATCAATAAAATGCTAGTGCATTCCCCAGAGGCAAGTATTGTTGTAGGTGATAGCTTTTATTGGACCAGCTGCATGGTTGGGATAGACTTATATGAGCTTTTGAATGCAAAGCATTCTTCATCAGGTCTGTGCATCGCCACAATTTGGAGCAAAATCCAGGGAGACCTGAGTAGTTAGCATGACAAGAAATTATATTAACTGGAGAGGAGTTCTGGGAAGCCCCACCCAGTTCTCTAATGGGGATGACTATTGACTGGAAGAATAATATAAAGGTGGAGAATGTCACACAGGAATTACAAAGGGTGGGAAGTCCTCACATTCCTGTAACAAGGATATACAGAGAAAACATTTGATTGCTCATTGACAAGGACTGTGCAATAAGCTGCACCCACCTTACTGCAGTTAATTCTACTTCTGGTTATAGACTGACAAGACTGGAGTGCTGTTAGGTAAAGCAGGGCACTGGGAGTCAGAACTCCTGGTTCACTTATTCGTGGTTCTGTCACTGACTTAGTTGTATGATCCTAAGTCCTTCTCTTGGATCTCCACTTACCTATCTGTAATACAGGCACAAATATTACTTGACTAACTCAGATGGGTATTGTAAGAGTTGGAGCATGGTGCTGGACCCCACTGAAGTTGAGGAAGTTATGCCAGTTTATATCCACAATGGATTTTTCCTTTCATATGGAGGCAAAGCACTTTGATGGGGCTCTTCTGGAAGGTGCAAGAGAAAGGATCAATATGCAGTTTCACCATGAACAACGAGGCTCAGGAGTTAGAGAACATCTCTGACAAAGGACTTCACCATGTCTACAAACACAGTACCCAACCACAGTTCCATTCTGTCATTTCCTTGACGTACAATCACTTTGCTCCTGGACTGACTTAGTGCATTACCCATGTTTCCAGTGTTAACTATTCAGTTCTGCCTTTGCTGCCTGTAACATGTCATTTCGGTTGCATTTTTTTTCTGATCTGACACTCCTGTTTCCAGGGGTCAGCACTCGGTTAGAATTAAAGCTGTGAACATTTTTGCAAACTCTCTGAAAATGGACATAAGATATTCAAAGAATTTGCTACAGTATTTTGCTTCCCAGCAGTTGCAAATGTAATTACTGAAGCCAAGGGTTCTGCTCTTTGAGACCCTTCAAGAGCAGTTATTAATGATGTAATTAATTCAAATTATCACCAATTCCAAGTCAACCTTTGGCTCTGCAAAACCTAGATCTAATGTAGCACTTGATCATGTCTGCTCTGAAGAGTCTGCTCCCAAGAGTAGGCTTTCAAAGGCAATTCCAGTCACGCCAGCCTGAGCACATACAACCAGCAGTGTACACAGGGTTTTTACTTGGGTATTTCATAAGCAGTAATTACAGATTTCTAAACTTTCTTTTTTTAATAAAAAATAAATGTGACAAGGCCATTTGCTGAGGTTGGTTCTTTAGTTAGCCACCTTCAATAAAGCCTGAAAATTGTATTTGAAGTGGGTTTGTCTGTTTTAACTTAGATCGCCTTTGGTCTCCAGACTCAAGTAGCTGACTAGGTTAGTCTTAAAAGAATCATTAGCTGTCAACACTACCTTCTCTCAAAGAAAATTCACTGTCCTTTCCACTCCTGAAAGATAACAGCTGGTGATCCTGGCCAATGAAGATATCTGTGGAGTTTATTAGCCAAAAAAACATATGCCCTGCTGCGACAGACTGGCTAATGTGTGTGCCTGTGACTGGTCTCTTCTAGGAGGAAGCAGAACTCTGCTCCCCTCTGTGTCAGGCCCAAGAATGGAAAAGCAATTATTTGTGAACAAATCATTCAGTATCTGGTAGAAAACTAGGCATGCATACCTTTTATTTACAAAAAAAATGACAAAATGTCATTGGGTAAATTATTTGCAATGACTAATTTGAGCAGCACTCATCCATAGCCTCCATACAGGAAAAATAAAAACAAAACAAAAAACAATGAAGAAGAAGAGATCCTTCTTCACCCAGGGCTTACCCTGATTTGAGCTTAACCCCACCTTTGCTTTTCAGGTAGAGGGAGCCATGTTGTGTAGTGTAGCAAAACCCAGGCAGTCATAGATTTGCTAGATGTCTTTAATTGGTTCTGCTCACTGTGCTTTATAGTCATTTCTGGGCTACCAGATATCTGAGCTACCTAACATGTTGCCAACTGCCAGAGATGCCCCAGACACATATGGAAACTTTGATCATGCCTAGGTTATACAGCTTTAATATGCAAGCCAAAGGCACCCCTGGAGAAATTTCACTTATTTAACAGCCGAGTGGCAGGAAGACAGGCTACTGATTGCTTGACCACCTGGGTTTTTTTGGATTTTTTATTTGTTTGTTTGTTTGTTTGCTTTTTTTTTTACAATCACTTCCCTACTTGCCAGCTCTTTTGCAGTAGCAAAACTGGCATCTGTGCTTTCAAATATGAGTTCCAAACAAGCTTGTAATAGCAAACAATGTAAACAGCTGCACCAAGTTTCCTGAGAAAAAACCTTCTCCCTTAGGCTTCCTAATGGCAGATCTCAGGGAGCTGCTCCGAGCCAGTGTGTGATGCTGCTGCTCTCTGCATATGTCTCATTTCATGTCTACCTATCAGAATAGCCAGGGAGCCATACTGGGAGAAGCAAAAACCATCTGTGGGAGCAGCTGCCATTTTCTCGAGGACAAAGAATCTCTATTCTCCACACAGTCAAAGATTTCCTGGGGTTCCTATGCCTGTATTTCTCATATATCAGACAATTATCAATGTCAGTCAAAGTGCAATAAGACCTCAAAGATGTCAAAGCCAAGGGGGCAGGGAGAGATGCGGGGATTATATCAGGTGGTTTGTTAGATTTTTAATCCTTTCTGAAAAAAAGCCATTAAAATTTAAAGAGGCTGATATTGTGATTACTGGTGTGGTGTTCTCTGCTTTCTTATTTTCATTATCATCCATTGTTGCTCTTTTTTATAATTCAGTAAGTTGTATGAGATTCAATTGGGGATCAGGGTCATATTTTGCTAGGTACTGAATAAGTAGGCAGATAAAGTCAGTCTCTCTTTCTCTCAGTTCAGGTTACAAAAATCCCAAGAGGGGACAGAATTTAAAAAATGAAGAGTGTAGATGACTATAAAACAAGTCTATTTTAGCAGAGTGAGCATTAACCTCGGCTGACCACTGACTAAGCCAATCTTTCAACTGGTTGAGATCTACTGTGCTCAGACTGAATGATGTAATTGGGGTAAATGTTAACATATATGACTGGTAGCAATGTACATGACCCATCTCCTGTAACATGGAGAAGATCTAATTTCCTGGAAGATGGGAAGATATGCTACACAAAAGGCTCCACCTAGCAGCAAACTTTTATGCTGTGGAGGGGGCATTTTGTTGTGAATGAGCGTAGTAGTGGGGAATGAATGGTGGGTGTGCAGGAAACCAAGAGAAGCTATGGTGAAAGAGGGACATATCCTCATCCAGTATCATTCAACCCAGCTCCATCAACTTCCCTGGAACTACACCCGTTAGCTCCTGATGAGGGATCTGGGCCAAAATATGTTCCAAAAACAGCCATTTTACAGATGGTTTTATGCTCTGCTAACTCAGATGCAAAACTGTACCTGCTAAAAATTAATATCTGGCTTGTTCTTCCCTTAGAAATAAAATATAGTTCATGTTTGATTGCAGAGCAGTGCAAAATGTCAGCGGCCAGAACCTTAACCTGGCATTTGGCATCCTTCCCATTTCCAGAATTATACTGGCCTGCTCCAAAAATCACAGGTTCACTGTCAGTTTTGCCTAACCTGTTTTGTAAATGGAAAATTAACCCCAGCAAAATTTCACCAAATTCTCCGTTCAACAATTTTTCCACCAGCAAAAGCGATTTGTAATTCATTCAAAAGCAGATTTATTTCTGCTGTGCACATGGGCTAGGGACAGACATTACACATAAACCAGTTTAAGTGATCAGAAACTGGTTTAAACCTGTAACATACCAGATGTTCAGTGCACATAAACCAGTTTGAAAATGGCCGAAACCAGTTTGAGATAAACCTGGTTGAATGTAGTATCAGACTTAACAGATTTGGGTCACACCGGTTTATGCAATGTCTGTCTCAGACCCCTTCCTGGTTTAAGTTAAACCAGGCTCCCCCAGCATCCCAGCATGCTCTCTGGGCTGGGCTCTCTGCTTCACAGCAAGGCTGGCCCCTCCCCCTGCTCCCTGGCTGGAGCTCCTGCAGAGACTGCAGGCCATCTGCCTGGCTTCCCTTTCCTCCCCACTCCCCTTACACTCCCTGCTAAGCAAGGATCCCCCTCCCCTCTGCCTTACACAGACATCTCTCAGCATTAGCATACCACATGCTGGGTACAGTCTGTGCTGTAGGAGACAAAACAAAGGCAGACAGGACTGTGTCTGCTTAGGGCTTTTTGGAGCTAATCAATAGGTAGCTGGTAATGTCCCTCCATTCCTTCCTTGGAAAAACTTGTTTAGGAAGAGCATGAACTAATGTAGAGAAGCTTTTGTTTTCTTAATGGGGTGATCAACACTGTGTTATCAATTGCCTGCTGGACTGCTGGCTGGGAACCCCTCCCTAACTCCTGGCCACACACCCCTCAGCTCAGCACCTTGGAAATAAAGGGAGGGCTGCTCTAGCATCCCCCAGCTTCTAGCCTGAGCCACTGCAGGCATGTGCCTGTGTCCCGGGTGAGAGCGGGGGAAAGGACCCCGAACCATAAAAGGGGACCCCCAGGGACAAGAACCAGAGGGGAAAAAGAAAGTAAAAACAAAAGAAAAACACCCACAACAGGATCAGTGGTGCAGCTGGAATGAGAGAGGGAACCCGTGCGAGTCTTGAGCCGCGCCTTCATACGGCTAAAGCCGGTCGGTGATGTCATTGGTAATCACTGGCCAGCAGGGATAAAAGAAACCACCGGGGTGTGGGAGAAGAGAGAGCTGGTGGAGGTGCCAACACCAGACACCACCCGGGACTCTCTCTGGGAGAGAGAGCTGGCAGGGGCTCTCTGCTTCAGCAGAGGACAGCTTGCCAGTAAAATGGAGGAACCAGAAGAGGCTCCTGACACTGGCAGAGGCAGCAGCGTTGGAGTCACAGGAGAGCCAGATGAGGGTCTCTATGCCAGAACAGGTGGGAGTGTTGAGGGCACCTGAGAAGCAGAGGAGACTCGCCCTCCAGGAGGCACTAAGTGGGAGCAGTGAGGAGGCTGCGAAGCAAGGCAGCAAGAGACTGGTGGCCAACCCGGGATACAAGAAACAGCCAAGCGTCCGCAGAGGTGACGCCAGACACGAGAAGAGAGATGGCTCTAATGGGAGAGAAGACGAGCAGTGCCACAACCCTCAGAGAGACGAGCAAAGAGGGAGATGACCTGGGCAAGAAGCCACAGGCTACCCCGGCCACGCGTAGGGTTTAACCCTTTGCAGGTCCATAGGGAGTAAGGTGCTCAGTACCCCTGGAGTAAGGACCAGGGAGGGGAACACACAGGTTCCCCGTGACATAATAGTGTTTTTTTGTGCCTATTCTTTGTGGTTCCCCCTTTTGGGAGGGGTTGAAGAGTAGGGCCAGGCAACTCTGGCTAGATAGCTGCATTGGAGCTCTCATTGTGCTCCACCTTTGTTTTGGGGCATGGGTCAGGCGTTGCCCCATGAAGAAAGTCGGTCTCGGGATCAGGGTTTGAAACTGCAGGAAACCCAAAGCTAACTCAGCGAGTCTCCCTTAGGGAGCTAGTACACAGGACAGGAGAGGGCAGCTAAGGCTACCATACCCAGAAGTACAACAATATCAGGAGTTTCGGCCAGGAAGACTCAGTGGTCCGCCAAAGGCTGGCATGAGGCCAGGGCGTAGGGGAGTTGGAGCCCCGCAGATGACCACCGGACAGACGCCATGCCTCAGAGAGACCCCGAGTGGTCAGCCCCCTCACTGGGATAACATTCAAAGTCGTGGCAGCGAGATTAGGAGAGGCCACTCTGGGAATAAACATCCACTCAACAGCATACTGGAGACCATCGGATGAATGCCACCAGCTATTCGGGCCAAGGCCGCACGTAACTGGATGTTTGAGGCCAGGCGGACACAAACTGCATTTCTGGGATGTTTGTACAGTTAAAAACCAGTTTAGCCTAGCCAGGTTACAGTAACCTGCAAAGATTGAAACAATTCAGACTCAGGCTTTTAGAATGTCTGTCCCTAGCCCCGGTGTTTTGTTAAGTACTTTTGAAGTAAATATCTAGAGAAAATGCTATAGACTCCACCTATTTGATGGCAAGGAGAAGAATATGAAGTGCATGCATAGTCCTATTTATAACCTCTAGGAGTGGTTTTTTAGGCCTTATTGACCAGATGCTCTACGAGGGGAAATCAGTCCTGTACCCTGAGGCTATGCCAATCCACAGAAGTTAGAAATCCAGCCATGTATACTTAAAAGCACATATGGAAAAAGGATCTTGGATTAAATCTCATCTGAATAAAATAATACAGGCAACCATACTATTATAGAATATACTGATTTTAAGAATCTGTGCTGGAGATGCTAGAAATCTACAGGAATCTAAGATGTGCTTTGGGGAGGCTAAAGTGATTCTGGAATATTTCTGTTGAAACCAATAAATGTCTCTCTCATGAAAAGACTAAACAGGTTACTTCAGTAAGATGGGAGCAAAATAGATTACAGCCAAGTACTGAAAAACTGGCTGGCACACCAGGGCCAGAGCAGGCTACAGATAGGCCAGTCTAAGAGAAAGTGATTTATAGTTCTGAACACAAAATGGAAGAAACTGATGACACTTGGAGTCCATTTCTAACTTATATTGGAGAAACCAGCTAGATTCTGGACATGAACAATTACCGATTATATCAGATATGGAACATCAGGCCTATGGAACCATTGACTAAAAGTAAATTAAATGTTTGATACGTTTTATTTCATATTTTTTGCTAAAGGAGAAAAGTAAGAAACATATCTGTTTTTTTTAATAAAAAATAAAGAGCGTAACATGCAAAACTTAAAGATGTCAGTGAAGAAGGGTTTTTTTGAGGGCACGTCTATACATGGATTTAGTCTGGCCTCGATTTACCCTCGTATAAATTAAGCCAGAGTAAGGGTTTTCAGGAACGCATTTACACATGAAGAGTTCAGGGAGCAGTTTTGCATCTGGTTCCCTGCAGCCCTGCAATGGGCCCCTGCAGCCACCGGAGGGAGCTCTAGGTTCCAGCTGCAGCTGCCAACATCTGCCAGCCCTCTTAAAAAGCCAGGCCCACTTGCTGCTCTCTGGATAGCCTCTTCTTTGCCCAGGAGCAGTGTGCCCAGTTCAGAGACAACACACAGCAGCTTTCTCCATGGCCACTCTGCCTCCCTGCGCTATGGCTGCTCCAGCCCCTCACCCTGGCAGTGATGACCTATGCCCCAGGCTCCTGCTGGCTGCTGTGATCACTCTGTTGGCCCGCTGCACCAACCACGACCTAGCCCACAGCTGTCTCACTCTACCCAGCACCCTTTTGACCAGCGACCGCCTACCTGGCCGCCAACCTCCATCCCAGGGCCACTGCTGCTGCCACCAGGGACACCAATGAGAGGCTCCACAGTGCCATCGCTGCTGCTGCCATTGCCTTCCTGGGCCTCCAGACCCACCATCTCTGGGCCTGCTGCATCAGCAAGGACTGATGACTGCATGTCATCCAGCACACTGGGACAAGGAGCAGTGGCTGGAGGTGTTCCACATGACCTGGGCCACCTTCTGGGATCTGCTCCAGCAGCTTCAGCCCTAGCTGATCACCTCCTCCAGCACTCCCTGCTCTAGTCCACCTGCCCCGCAACCCACAGAACCCTCCAACCTCCCCCCACCTGCCCCCAGCACCAAGCTCACTGCACACAGGTCAGAAGAACAAGTCTTTATTTCCCTCACATGAAACAGACCTTCCTCCCCCTCCTTCCCCAACACACACAGATCCCCTCTCCCTCCCCAACACACAGAGCCCCCACCACCACCCTCCCCACCCACCAACAAAAAAAACCCTCTTCCCTGTGCAAACTATTTACGAGCCTGGGAGCAGGCAGCCAAAACCCTGGCCTCTGGCCATTCCCCTGCAGGTCCAGGTGATGTAGCATGTACAGCAGGTGAGGGGCTTGGCCAGGGGTGGCTGCAACCACTGGACCCCCCTCCACCAGGTACTTTCCACAGCCAACAGGGCCAGCGTGTGGTCCTGGCCCCACTGCTGGCAGCTCCAGCTCTATACCCGTGTGAAGCCAGCAGGCAGCCAAAACCCTGGCCTCTGGCCATTCCCCTGCAGGTCCAGGTGATGTAGCATGTACAGCAGGTGAGGGGCTTGGCCAGGGGTGGCTGCAACCACTGGACCCCCCTCCACCAGGTACTTTCCACAGCCAACAGGGCCAGCGTGTGGTCCTGGCCCCACTGCTGGCAGCTCCAGCTCTATACCCGTGTGAAGCCAGGGCAAGTGGCAGATGTGGGCCCAGGCAGGCGGGCACTGGACTCAGGTCAGGGGCTGGGACAGGGGCTCCTGCCAGCTAGAGACACCTCAGGACCTCCTCACAGACCCAAGTGGGGGCCTGCTGCATGGCAGTGGGTGGCTGCCAGGGGCTTGCAGGGCTAGGGATGGGAGCTGGACAGCAGCAAACATGAACAAGACCAGCAGGCCCTGAACAGTGTCCATCACCCAATGCTTGTCATCCATGGCCTTTACTGCCCAGCCCAGGATGCTGTTTTGCTCCTGTAGGACCAGGATTTGCTCTTTCTCCAGGGCTAGGAGCTTGGCCCACAGCAGTGGGTGGTGGTGAATGAGCTGGCACCCCTGCTGCCAACTGTGGTCTCTCCTCTGCATCCAGGTACAAGCACTGCAGAGCCATGAGAAACAAACTTTTTTGTGAGCGTTTACAACATTTCAGAAATAAGATGCTCTGTGCCAGGGGCTGTGCACTGCCTGGCCTAGAATTGGAGTGTCATAGACTCATAGATTCTAGGGTCTGAAAGGGCCTCAGTGGGCCATCTAGTCCAACCCCCTGCCCCTGGCAGGCAAGAAAAGAGTCACCAAACCTGGGGTCATGTGATCCCAGCCAGGTGCCTGTCCAGTCTCCTCTTGAAGACCCCCAAGGATGGAGCGAGCTCCACCTCCTTTGGAAGCCCATTCAAGATCCTGGCAACCCTCACCGTGAAGAACTTTTTTCTAATGTCCAGTCTAAACCTTCTCTCCAGTAGATTATGACCATTATTCCTTATTGTTCCAGGGGGTGCCCTGGTAAACAGATCATTGCCTACTTCATGTTGCTCTCCCCTTATGAATTTGTATGCCACCACAAGGTCCCCCTCAATCTTCTCTTGCAGAGGCTGAAAAGGTTGAGGTCCCTTAGCCTTTCCTCATAGGACCTTCCCTGCAGGCCTTAATCAGATGAGTGGCTTGTCTTTGGACCCTCTCCAGGTTGTCCGCATCCCACTTGAACTGAGACATCCAGAACTGGACACAGTACTCTATGCGGCACTGGTCAGGCCGCAGCTGGAGAGGGAGAATCACTTCCCTGGACCTGTTTGTGAAGCACCTACAGATGCACAACAAGGTGCGATTGGCTCTGCTGACTACTTCATCACACTGATGACTCATGTTCATCCTGGAGTCAACAGTGACTCCAAGATCTCTTTCTGCCTCAGTGGTGCTGAGAAGGTCGCCCCCCAGCCTATAGATATGATGACAGTTCTTTCTCCCCAGATGCAGCACCTTGCACTTGTCCTTATTGAATTACATCTTGTTGCTCTCTGCCCACTTTCCCAACCTGTCTAAGTCAGCCTGGATCTGGTTCCTCCTCTCCAGGGTGTTAGCTTCACCCCATATTTTTGTGTCATCCGCGAATTTGGACAGGGTGCTTCCTACCCCCTCATCCAGATCACTGATGAAGATGTTGAACAGCACCGGCCCCAGAACTGAGCCCGAAGGACTCCACTGCACACATTTTTTCATGTTGACACCGACCCATCCACCACCACTCTCTGAGTGTGACCCTTGAGCCAGCTTGCTACCCAGTCTACCATATAATCATCCAAGGCAAATCTCCTAAGTTTATTTACAAGGATGGTATGGGATACTATCTCAAAGGCCTTCTTGAAGTCCACATAGATAACATCCACCTCGACTCCTGCATCTAAACATTTGGTGGCCTTATCGTAAAAAGAAACTAGGTTAGTCAGGCAGGACCTGCTTGCTATAAACCCATGTTGGTTACCCCTCCACATCGCATTAGCCAGTGGGCTCCCATAGATGTGTTCCTTGATAATTTTTTCTAGGATTTTCCCAGGGATAGAGGTAAGCTGACTGGTCTATAGTTCCCCGGATCCTCTTTCCTCCCCTTCTTAAAGATTGGGGCGACATTGGCCCGCTTCCAGTCCTCCAGGACCTGACCTGAGCACCATGATTGCTCATATATCCTTGCCAGTGGTTCAGCTATGACATTCACTAATTCCTTGAATACCCATGGGTGGAGTCCCTCTGGTCCTGGTGATTTGAACACATCCAGTCCCTACAAGTGTCTTTTTACTGTGTTGGCACTGACAGTTGGTCAGCTTATGTTCCCCTTGTTGGTGTCCGTGATGCATATTGAGGGTTCATCTAGGTTCCTGTTTAAGAAGACAGAGGCAAAAAACTCATTGAAGAGCTCTGCCTTGTCCTTGCTATCCAACACTAAGCCCCCCTGCCCATCCTGTAGTGGTCCTATGCTACCCCGCACCCTCTTTTTGTTCCCAACGTACCTAGAGAAGGACTTTTTTATTGTCCTTACTCCCTGATGCTAGCCTGAGTTCTAGAGTTGTCTTGGCCTTCCTGACTGACTTCCTGCAGGCATGGGCCAAAGAAGTGTACTCCTCCTTGCTAGCTACCCCCTGCTTCCACTTCCTGTATGCTTCTTTTTTTTTCCCTTAAGGTATCCTGGATGACCCTGGTAAGCCAAAGGGGCTTCCTGGCCCCCTTTCTCCCTTTCCTCTGCCATGGGATTGTCTCACTCTGAGCCCAAAGGATAGTTTCCTTGAGGAATGACCACCCATCCTGGACTCCCAAAGCATCTAGGCTCTTGGTTCCTAGTACCCTGCTAACCAGTCCCCTGAGCCTATTAAAGTCAGCCTTTTTAAAGTTTAGCACCTGTGTCCTGCTGGGTATAATGCCTGCCCTTCTCTGGATAGTGAATTTTATCATTTGGTGATCACTGTCCCCTAAGTTGCCTGGAATCTGCAGGTCCCCCACCGGGTCATCACCTGTGGCCAACACCAAGTTGAGCAAGGCATTACCCTTGTGGGACTCCTTACCTCCTGTGTTAGGTGGAGGTCCTGGATACAGGTTAAGAACCTGCATGAGCAGTTAGATGTAGTGGACTGTTCCTCCAAGCATATGTCTGGGTAATTAAGGTCCCCCATGACTACCACATCTCTAGACCGCACAGCCTCTGACAGCTGCCTGGAAAATACCCACTCTAGATCACCCTCCTGGTTTAGAGGCCTGTAGTAGACCCCCACCACCAGGTTCCTTTTCCCCTGGCCCCCTTGGATCCTAACCCACAGAGTCTCTGCTTGCCCATCTGATCCCAATTAGATTAGGGAAGATGTGTACTGTTCTCTGACATAGACAGCAACTCCCTCCACCTTTTTTCCCTCCTCTATCTCTCCTATACAACCTATAGCACTCTATTCCTACCACCCAGTCATGAGTAGAGTCCCACCAGGTTTCAGTTAGTCCCACTAGATCGAAGTTATTGCTCGCAAGCAAGAGTTCTAGTTCCTCCTGCTTGTTTCCCATGTTCCTGGCATTTGTATATATACACTTAATTCCCCTGGTGGCTGCCCCTGGAACCCCCTTATACTGCTGTCTGATAGGTTCTTTGATACTTACCTGGGCTGATCTTGTGGGTATCTCATGGTTCAGTGTTCCATGGATCCCTCCGTCCTCGTCCTCCCCTTCCCCCAACGAACCTAGTTTAAAGCCCACTGGAGGAGATCAGCCAACCTGAAAAAGAACACACGCTTACCTTTGGGGGAGAGATGAAGCCCTTCCCACCCAAGCATGTCTCTTGTTTGGAAGTATGGGTCGTGGTCCAAAGCCCACCTCATAGCACCAGCTCCAGAGCCACAAGTTGACCTCCCTAATGCAGGTCTCATGGCATCATCCACATCTCCTCACTGGGAGAACAGATGAGAAGACCACCTGTGCCCCTGTTTACTTCAGCTTGGCCCCCAGAACCTTGTAGTCCTTCATGAGGTGATCTGGACTGTTCCCGGCTGCATCGTTAGTGCCCACATGGAATAGGACCATAGGGTAATAATCAGTGGGCCAGATAAGGTCCAGGATCATCTCTGTCATGTCCTGAATCTGAGCTCCGGGCAGACAGGAGACCTCACATGTCATGGAATCAGGGCGACAGATGGGCCCCTCCATCCGTCTCCCGATGGAGTCACCTATGACAAGCACCCGGCATCTCTTCTTTTGGGTGTTCTGGCCTCCTTCAGTCTGTGCTGTGCATGGAGTGGTCTCCTCTCCAAGTGTTTCCTCCTCTCCTTCCTCTTCCTCCAATATTGCCAGGGCCTCATACCTGTTCCCCAGCTGGACTGGGGGAGCTGATACTGTGCCGCTGCAAGCAGCCCTGGCTCTGGAGGGAACCTTCTGCTATTCCACTGTGGAGGGCACCTCCCGGGGTGCTTCTCCATTTGGAGCTTGGCTCTGCAGAGAACGGAAATACCCATCAGTTTCATCCTCTACATCCCTGATCCCCCTCAGCCTGCTAGCCTGCACCTGCAGCTCCCTCACCTGCCCCTCCAAGGCCTGAAGAAGGCACATGTGGGACAGGTTGAGGGACCCCCGCTTCCTGCCCCCCCAGCCATGCAGGGCAACCCCCACAAGCAGGGGGGCAGGGTGTCACCAGCACCCCCATGGGCCCCATCTGGGTGGAGGCCTCAGAGGAGCCCTGGGTAGGCAGCGCCCCCCGGGCAGGGTCCCTAGCAGCACTCTGTATCCTTACCATTGCTGTAGTGTGTGGTGCCTTCTTTTCTCCCTTGCTGAAAACTTCCTCCTGGCTCCTCCTACTTACCTGCCTG
The DNA here is from genome assembly GCF_000455745.1 of Alligator sinensis. Classification (NCBI taxonomy): domain Eukaryota; kingdom Metazoa; phylum Chordata; order Crocodylia; family Alligatoridae; genus Alligator; species Alligator sinensis. Next base: position 156,779 of record NW_005843232.1, read on the forward strand.
CGCAAATGCCAGCACAAATGCCAGTGTGCCCTTACAGGGTGCACCTGTTTACATGCTCTGTTTGTGCATGGCTTGGGAGCGCGGCTCTATGCTGTCTCAGTTAAGAGGGCTCCAAGGGGATCCCCCTCCGGATCCTCCACTTCTGTGCCAGGTCCTCCCTGCCTTCACCCCCCAATTACCTTCCCAGAATCCACTGCCGCCCCTGCCTCAGCCAGCTGCCCTGCTCCCTACTCCCCACTCCCACAAGGGAGAGCCCCGGCCCCTGGGGTGGCCATAGCCTCATCTTGAACACCTCCAAGGAGGGTGACTGCACCACCTCTGCTGGGAGTGTGTTTCAGATTCTGGTGACTCTTACAGAGAAGAAGTTTTTCCTTGTGTCCAACCTGAATTTACCCTCTATTAATTTATGTCTATTGGTCCTCTTCCTCCCTTGAGGTGCCATCCTGAATAGTTGCTCTCCTAGTTCTTGATGCTCCCCCTTATGTACTTGTAGGCAGCTATCATCTTACCTCTCAGCCTTCTCTTACTCAGACTGAACAGGCCCAGTACCTCCCTGGATTTATTGGCTACACATCGGCTGATGCATGCCAGAGTTTTATTTGCCCTTCTGGCAGCTTCATCACACTGTTGGCTCATATTCATCTTCCAGTCAATCGTGACCCCCAGGTCTCAATTCAAATGATGTGCCAGCCAGTGGACCATCACCCATTGTGTAGTTGTGGTGAGGAATTTTCCTGCCCAGGCAAAGGACCTTGCACTTTTCCCTGTTAAACTTCATCTGATTTCATTCTGCCCATTTCAGTCTGTCAAGGTCATCCTGGATCTTTGCCCTATCCTCTGGTTTGCCCACATTTCCGCACAGCTTGGTATCATCCACAACCTTAATCATTGAGCTTATCACCCCCTCATCCAAGTAATTAATGAATATATTAAATAGCACAGGTCCACACACCGATCCCTGGGGGACACCACTGGAGATGGCCCTCTAGTATGAGGCCATCTGACTGATCACCACTCTCTGGGAGCAGCGGCTAAGCCAGTTGTCCACCCACCTCACTGTAGACTGGTCCAGCCTGGTACTCTCCAGTTTCTTAGAGAGAATCCTGTGGGAGATAGAGTCAAAGGCTTTACTGAAGTCTAAGTAGATGACATCAACCTCATGTCCCTCAGCCAGGTGGTTAGTTACCTGGCTGTAGGACACAAGATTCATCAAGTATGATCTAGCCTTGACAAAGCCAAGCTGGTTGCTTTTTAGCACCCCATCTGTTACCAGCTTGTAGTTGATGGCCTCCTTAAGCAACTTTTCAAAAATTTTACCCAGGACTGAGACCAGACTGACCAGTCTGTAGTTTGCAGGGTCATCCTTCTTCCCTTTTTTAAAGATGGGCACAACACTGGCCCTCTTCCAGGACCACTCCTGAGTTCTATGACTCTTCAAACAGCTTGGCTAGTGGTGCTGCTATAAATTTGACCAGTTCTTTCAGGAATCTCGCATGCAGGTTGTCTGGCCCAGCAGACTTGAAAATGTCAAAGCATTGTAGAAGATCCCTCACCAGTTCTGGGCTGATTTCATTTAGGCTGTTGCTGTCCCCCTATTCCCTGGGCCTCTGTTCAGGTGAGCAGCCCTGCTGGATTTCAGGAATACCAAAGCAAAGTATGTATTTAGGAGCTCTGCATTTTTGTAAGCATTGACTGTGGGCTGTCCCTGGGTGTCCAGAATGGGTCCCAGAGTGCAGCCTGATTTTTTGTTGCTCCCTATGTATCCGTAGGACTTTTTGTTGTCTTTTATACCAGTTGCCAGTTTGATCTCCATGCCTGCCTTAGCTTTCCATGTCTTGTATCTGCAGGCCCTGGCAATACAGGTATATTCCTCCCTGGTTGCTGTGCCATTCCTCCATTGTATATATACTTATTTTTTCTTTTTCAATAGCTCCCTAATATCCCTGGTGAGCCAAGCGTATCTCCTGTCTCCTTTCCAGCTTTTTGCCTGCATGGGGATGGCCTGTTTTTGAGCTGTGAGAATTGCCTCCTCAAGGAAGCACCATCGTTTCTGCACTCCCAAATCATTCAGTTGCCCATTGCAGAGGGCCTCTCCAATGAGCCTCTTGAGTTTGCCAAAATCTGCCGTCTTGAAATTTAGGACTTCTGTTCTGGTGACTAACTTCCCAGTCTTACGGTGGATGGTGAACCTTATCAGGTTGTGCTTACTGTTGCCCAGGGTACCACCAATCCTCAGGTCGCCTATGATGTGCTCCCGTTTAGTCAACACTAAATCCAGAGTGGCTTTTCCCCTAGTAGGCCCTTCCACAGCCTGTGTCAGAAACAGATCGTCTGTTGTTGCCAGGAAGTTGGCTGACTTGTTGGAGGCGGCTGAATGGTCTTCCCAATAGATGTCTGGGTAGTTAAAATCACCCATGACAATCATGTCTCAGGTGCTAGCTGCCTCTGTCAGTTCTCCTGAGAATGCCCAATCACTCTCTTCCTCTTGGGAATGAGGCTTGTAGTAGACTCCTACCACCAGGTCTCCCTCTCCTGGTCCCCCTTGTAGCCTGACCCAGAGGGTCTCAAGGGAACCTTCCCTGTTGTCAAACATGACTTGCAGGGAGGGGTACTGCTCTTTCATGTAGAGGGCCACTCCTTCTCCCTTCTTCCCAATCTGATCCTTCCTATAAAGCCTGTAACCTTCAGTATTCACTGCCCAGTCATGTGTATCATCCCACCAAGTCTCTGTCAACCTAATCAAGTCGAATTCCTCATCAGCCAGAAGGAGTGCCAATTCCTCCTGTTTACTGGCCTGTAGGGTGCAGCATGTAGGCACCCAGCCATGGGCTCCCCCCAGGGAGAACCTGGCACTGCTGGCAGCGTCATGGCCAGCCACACCTCATGTTTGGCCCTGGGTCTGTGCAGCTGGCAAGGCAGGTACTGGCCAGAGCTCCCTGAGCTGCTGGTGGAAACTGCAGACAGGGATCTGGGTGGGACAGGCTCCTGCACACCCACGGGTCCCTCCTCCCCTGACATTTCACCAGAGGTGCCAGGCCAGGGCAGGGGTTCTGGTGTAAACTGCATGGCTGTGGCCTGGGTCTCGGGCACCAGAATGGCCATCTGCCACATAAAGGGCATGGTCTTGTGAGCACGGCTGGACTGACGATTATGGTTGGTCATGATGACCCACTGTGCCCCCAAAGCCTTGACCTTTATGCATCATTAGTGCACCAACCAGTCATGCTTTCACTCCCTCATCTGGCCTGATAGGGGCTCATAAATGTGGGCATTGGAACACCTGCCCTGCTCAAAATGGTGCAACACCTCTGCCCACACCAGAGCACCACAAGGTCACCAGTCTCCTCCTGGCTTCAGTTGGGGCCCTGGGTGGAGGGCACAGGCATGTGGACTGCCATGCTGGGTCCTGCGTCAGCCCTCTGGGCCTCTGCACAGCTGTTCCAGTGTTGTGGGCCCTAGGCAGCTGCCAGCAGCACCCAGCAGCACAGGGGCACAGCATGAGATTGGCAGCCGCGTGGCAGAGGCAATGCCCCACAGCACCTGCAGGTGCAGGGCAGGCTGCTGGAGGCGTGCTGCAGGCAGTTGGGGCTGGTTCTGCTGCCCAGAAGCTGCCTGCAGGTGGCCCTGGAAGGCTGACAGGGCTGACCAGGGGCTGCAGAAGCTTTCAGCACCCTTTAGCACCCAGCCAGCCCTGACGGCACTGCCCTGGCAGCCACACGCAGCAGTGCAGTGCCAAGCAGCAGCGCTGGGGTGCTGGCAGGCAGGCACATATAGACTTTGGCCTGTTCAAAGGGACACACATGGCCTGCAGTGCCCTAGGGCTGTATGTGTTGTGTGCCCCAGGGCACAGAATGTCTTCAGGCTTTTATAGCTGAGGGAGCAAAAACAAATTTGCTCCCAGGTCGCATCTACACATGCACTACTGTGCAGTAACTAATCCCGCTTAGACATGCATGCTTACTATGCAGTAAACTGTGCTAATGTGCAGTAACAAATCTCATGTAGATGTACCCTGTTTGTTAGTTCTCAGATGCATTTTAAGTTTGGGTGATCAGTTTTCAAAGGTAGCAACTTTTCAGGGTCTGTATTAGTCCATGATAGCATAGACCACAAGAAGTTCTATGTTTCAAAAGGGAGTGAATATTTGAACGATTTTTTTTCTTTTCCTTTTAGATAAAGTTAAAATCAATATGGAAAAAAGCCACAAAGTCACAGTTAGTAGCACTCCAAAAGGAACTGCCATGATATACCTTTCCAGAAAATAACTGCACCTGTTCCTCTAGAACACAGTATATCGATACGTAATGTTGAAATATATGGTCATAATGGTCTAACAATAGCCACTTTTCAATCCAAGTGCAAAGCATGCTGCTTTGTCCTGCCTGTACCAACAAACATGTGCAGTGTATAATATATCAATAAATATGAAATCACATGCAGTGTTCCTCTAAGAAGGATGAGGATGTGAGGCCTGCTGGCTACAGCACTTAGTGAATGATTTGGTAGAACACTTACGTGCATGCTGGATTTTCTGCTGAATTAGAGCTCAAGATAGCAGTAATCTGGTACCTAAGCAGATCCCCAGGGTCCAAGCAAGCAAGTTCGCTGGGCTTTGCCTGCTCAAAGAGCCACAATGTAAACCTGAGAAAAAATGTGTAACCTTAACACTGGAGGAGGAAAAAGAGAACCATGTCCCACTGTCCTTCATTATGCCAGATGAGTCTGCTATGGGGAAATGCATCCTGGGGGTATGATCACAGTCAGCATTGCTTGCATACAGGCACAGAGGTTTGCAGAAAGGGAACAAGCCGGTGCAAGGGAGTCCATGTACCTGGATAATCCTGAGTGCTTGTGCTGTCAGTGATGTAAACTCTTCCAAAAGGTTGGTGTCATTGATATGCCGTGTTGGACCAGGGGGTAGTTGTATTGCATGAAGCATCTCAAAGGACTTGTTGGACTGCAATGCAGCAAAACCAGCAGAAAGCCAAGGTGCCATGTTGGCTGAGTCCTTTAAAGGCCCTACCAGAGTTAGACACCCAAATTCAACATCAGTCCATGCATTTCAGGAATGTAATCAATGTAGGGTACATCTATACCAGAGCCAAAGCGGCTGCCAGCTGGCTTGGGTACAGTAACAGTATAGCTGTAGCAACATGAATCTCAGTGCACATGTTTACCCTACTTCTCAGGCAGGGCTCGCAGCCCAGGCTGATCTCTGTTACTGCTGGTACCCACGGCAGCTAGTTTAAAGCTAGCTTTGATACAGCTGATCTATGCTGCAGCCCCAGCAGTGACTGCAGAGTAGTCACAACCTTAGACTCCCATGAAAACCTTAGCCTTAAATCCCAGTTAATCCCTTCAAATAGGATTTAAGTAGTGTTGGGGCCTCATGCTGACTGCTTGCTCAATGGTGAATTTCAATGCTGACAGTAATGTACTGGAGGAATGGTAGGCTAGAAGCATCTTTCATTTTCCTATAAAACCTTTGATTAGCGGGAAGGTTTCATAGGATGCAGAAGATGGGGGATAACGAGCGCATTTGAGCGAAGTGATACAATCCATACAAGATTGCTGAGGCAAAGGGAAAAAACTCCACTGTAAATGGCAGCCTCCAGGTCAAGATGCCTAGTTAGTTTTAAAGTGCAGGCTGCATGTTACCATCCATCAAAAGTGATTTCTTTGTAATTAAGCCATCTTCATATCTTGAGGTCTCCCCCTCTCTCTCAAGCACTAAAGTCATGAATATATTTATTATTAGCAAATGTATTAAGTTTTGAGTACTGGCTAAAACTGCTGAGATGTAACACCTCATTTATAATGGTGGTCCCTAAGGAGGCTGTCAGATTATAAAAACCCATCTCATATCTAATGTCAGATGACACATGGCACTTTGGGAAGCCTGGCACACGGTCTATGTGAAGAAAACCATGTTCCTAAACAACAACTTAGCACTTGATACACCCTGAAGATGGAGAGAAAACAGATCAGCTGATTATCAAAACATAATGCTCTGGAAAAGGGCCTTTTTTTCTTTTAACCAACTATGATGGATTAGTGATATTTTAAAGCTTAATTAGGGGGAAGATAAAAGTAAGGATAATTTATCTTGGGTGTCTCTTTAATGTGCTGATGGGCTGGTTGGTTTTGGTGTTTTAATTACTTATTCATAATTTGCAGAGAGCTTGCAAACCCTCTTCTGAAAACAGATGGTGGCCAAAAAAGAGACTGAGCATGCTGGAGGTAAACAAGTGTAATGTGAATGTAATGCATGTAACAGCAGGAGGAACCGGGGACAGTCTGCAGAGCTATTCTGACTGTTAATTTGGACTGCAATCCCAGAAACCCCCAGGGACTTGGGGAGGCAAGGGGAAAAGGAAGAGGAAACTTTGAGGCTGGAGTAAGGGGAAGAGAGAGCAGGGTGCACATGGAGCCTGGTCAGCTCCGCACAGAGGAGTGCGCAGTGGAGCTGGAGATCTCACTGGCTCGGTCACCGGGACTGTGGGCTGAAGGAGCTGGACTCAGACTTGGGGGCAGCTGCAGGCTGCTGTTTGAGTGCTCTAGAGACTAAAGGGTGGTTTGAGGACACTTCCAGAGGTTGGGGGGTAAGGGAAGCTAAGGCACTGAGTATATTTATGTGTTGATGTTTCTTTACCTTTTACCTGTTCCCTCCCTTGGTCCATTGACTTGTGACCCTAACCCCTATGATTTTCTATATAAAAGTGGGAACTCCCGCTTCTTATGCCAGCTTCTTGGACTGGAGGATTGGCACATAAAGCTTCCCCACATTGAGTGCCTTGTTTCACAAGTTTTCAACTTAAAAAAAATCCAATAAAATATATTTGTTTGACATGCAGAGACACTGAAAGCTGAATACTGAGCTGTCAGTTGTTAATGATTTTGATCTAACTTCGTTTGCATCTGTCCTTCAACTTGTTCAAACAACAAGCTCAGACTCTCATTCTTTGCCTCCAGCGCTGTTGGGTTTTTTCTTTTTTCTTTTTTTTTCAATTCATGATATTTTGCTTAATGAATATAATTTAAATTCTGTGAGCTGGCCAGGAAATATTAAAGGATTGCTCAAACAGTGGGTGACAGTGCTTTTCTCCTAAGCTTGTTCTGCAGTTGTGTAATATTTTGTCTGCATAAGGCTTGCAAACAACATAGGTTCACAAGTTTCCGTCAGAAAAGGGAATTCTTTTCTCCAAACAGAAATGGAGACAGACACCTTGCTTCCAGTCCAGAGTGAAATATTCTTCTCCTGTCATCGGATATACAGTGTGTATAATAGTCCATCATATAAAGATCACACGATGCAGGTGTGGCATTCAGTTTGTTACATGTCTCTCATTTGTTCATCTGCTATGTCTCCATCAATCTTCATTTTTGTGTGAGTGGCAAGAGAATTCTCTGAAGATGAAAGCAGCCAACTCCCAAAGTTTCTGATTCAAATAATTGACTTTTATATTGGTTAGTTATTGTTTTTAACCTTCAGACAGTTGCCAGACACATTCTGAGGAAAAAATACAACTAATTTCTCAACATGAACACTGGGAAAGATCTTCAGGCAGTATAAATCAGCACAGCACCAATAACTTCAGCTGAGTCTTTCCCAAATGAACTGGGCACAGTGCAAGAAGTATAATGACATTTTTTACTCTGGTTCTGGAAAGGACAGAGAAGTACAAAAGCAGTGCAAGGAAGCAAGCATGAAATCCCTACTTGAAATCACTAAGGGACGTGACCTTGTGGGCTGGCAAGGAGCAGAATTCAAATACTAAAATAGCCAGTTGCCCCTGTGGTACAATAAACAGTCCAAGCTGAAAAGTGAGCCAAAATCACTGAAACCCTTGCAACCAAGGGAGGGAATGTGATACTGATTTCTCTTTGCAGTAAAATCGGCATGTACATTGTCCTGTAGAAAAGGGGAAGTGGGATAATCTGAATCCTTGAGAGAGAAGGGTATATAAGCACTGGGGACGCAGGATGCAAACCCGACCCTTGAAGGTTAGCATGCAATCTAGCTGGCTCATATCACAAGGAAAGGAGATTTGGGCAACTAGGCCCTAATGGAAACCCAAGCTGGGTTTTTTTCCTCCTTCTTAAAGTTCATCTGCATTCTAATAGCACAGTGTCCTCTTCTCCTGTTTGTCAGGGAGTTGTCCCAAGAATACACAGTGAGACTCAATTACTGGTGGCAGCAGTGCCAGGGACTTCTGGCACCGTGGACAGCTATCCCTTCCCATATACTCATGCAGTATCTGTACTGAAGAAAGCCAGTGCCAAGAGCATCATTGCACTCTCCCCACAGAAGCCAGCTGGCACTGTTGGGCCCAAGGAATTCACAAAAGATTACACTCATTTCATGTTAGCTGTGACTTGAGTCACTATTGCAGCCCAGCAGCAGTGGCTCAGACCAAGACTTTTCCTTTAAGGGGATGCTGGGGTCAGCCAAGTGTTGCCTTCTGGGCTGAAATCCAGGGTGCACTATAAAAGTTCAGGAGCCAAGTAATGCGCCACTGTGTTTGGAGCCAGAGAAGGACCACCCCTGACCAAGGGGCCAAATTCTGTGTGAGTTCCTTGTCACCATATGAGTCCTCACACCGGCAGCTGAGCCAACACTGAAAGATCCAATTAGCACATTAACCCATCCCATTAACCTCCTGCTGAGCTTGTTCAGACAGAACAGAAGCCTTCTGTACTCACCACTCCCCAGCATGAAGTGGTTTGTAGATTCCTGTCCAAACCAAGCCTCTCCTCAATTGTTGATACGATCTGATGAGACTTGGTTTCCCAGGTCCAGGTAAGAAAATGGAACTAGAAAATACAGCATAAGAAGAAGCCTGTGCTGGGACAGTCCATGCTATGAGCAGACATGGCTACACCAGAAATCAAAGTTGTACTTTCTTCGCATTGTAACAGAGCCTTCTCCAAGCACTTCAGACATTGATGAATAAAACCCTTCAGCAGCCCAGCAAGGGAGAAACCTGAGGCACAGAGGGTGCATCTACACATGCACTTTACTACGCAGTTTACTAACTAGCTCCACAGCAATGCATCATTATCTACACGTGCGCTGGCATTAGGGCTCAGTAAATTAAATCACTTGGCCATAAGATAGTTGGGAGCAGTACTATCTTATGATGGACTCATTTACTGCACAAAAAGCACATGTGGACAGTGACTGGGACCACAGCAGTTATTAGATAGTTATTATATAGAGCCACATGGCTTTGCCCTTTGGGCACTCTTGTGCACCAGTGCAGCCCCTCCACTAACCTCTGCTGCCATCCAGAGCCCAGGGCTGACCCTCTGAACCTGCTGCCAGCCCGGGGCTGCTGCACCCCAGCTCCAACAGCTGCACTCCCAGGTGCACTGTACCTGGGAGAAGCTGACTCAGGTATGAACTGCACCAGAGTTTATTGAGGCACACCAATTGCACATGTAGATACACCCAGGCAGTTTAAGTGGCCTACACAAAGACATGAGTTTTGGTTTGTGCCACAACTCCCAATAGTCTGATGCCCAGTCCTGAGGTGCGGGGGTTAACTTTATTTATTTATAAACCCAATTTACAAAATAACAAATTTGACATTTAAAGATATATCCAACCCCCTGGAATTATACATAAAGACAGATATTAAAGTTCTACCAATAGTGCTACCATAATGCAAATCACTGTCCATAGGAGTCTTGTGTTCTCTTCTTTCAGTCTCTGACAGTTCCTTAGTGTTTCTGATGATGTTAAGCTTTTGTGTTTCTTCACCTCTATATAATAACTCACCCCTTCCTTTTCCCTAGAACTTGGTATTGTACAAATCTCATTGTCTTCTACTTATCTCTGCTTTCAAGTTTTAAATATATTCTGAAGCTTATTCTTCCTTCCTTCCCTTACTATAATTAATATACCACAGTGAACGAACATAAAGCACTCTATCAAGACGCCCTGTTTCAAGCTCATGTCCAGATCCATAGGACAAATGCCAAAGCTTTCTAAGAGGATATTCTGCTGCTTCTCTGAACCAAAACCACTTCTGAATCTTCCAAGGTTGGCCTATCCCAAAATCTTCATTTTAATGGTAATAGTAAAATGGGAACTACCTTTCTGGAAAGACCTATACAGACACTAAATCATGAATGGAGCTAAAAATCAAAGTGACTTTTTTATCATTCAAGCTCATGTAAAAAAGACTTTTATCCATAGCATCTGCCTACCCCCATCTTTTAAAGTTAATTTATATTCTGCAGGTGTCACACTGGGTGCATAGTAGAAGAATTATATCAGCAGGTTGACTCACTTCTGAGTGGTGTAGAATTGATTGCACTTTCAGTTTGTCAGCAAGATAAATTCTTTGATCGGGATGGTTTTGCTCCCTCTAGCAAGACCACACTCAATTTCATAGAAGCATCTTTTATTGATCTCTCTTTCTTCTGCTCTCCTATGCTACCATTCAACAGCTTAAGTTAATATCTCATCCAGCAGTAGAACAACAACTTTCCAAGGGTCCCTGAAGCTCTATAGCCCTGATATAAGGCAAATCTCATTGGACTGAAAGGAAAAAATGCCTGTCTTATAGCTGTCAATAGCATGAGACTCCATCAGTTGGTGACATGTATTTAAAGGCATTACTAACTAATCTTCCTCCTCCTCCTTAGAATTAAGGGATCTATTGAATTCTTGTGTCCTGTCACACAGGAATGGAAACTAAAGCTAATGAACTTAAAATGGGCTCAAGGTGACAAATATTATTTATAAAGCAAGACAACAGGAGAGGCACGCTGTTACAAAGAAATGCAGTAATCACACTCCTAGGGTTAGACTGAGAAATGGAAGTTGACAAAAAGAGCCTGTTACCTTTGTCTAGCTGCTGTATGTTAGAGAGAGAGGAGTCCTATTTCTGCTGAAAGAAGCAAGAAATGGTGTTTGAAAGCCAGTATTAGACGAGCAATTAGAGGACTCCTAGTAGTATCTGTGTGGATAATTAAATACATTTATTTTAATCATGAACATTTAAACAAATCGGGGCACTCTTCCAAGAATTCAGTCTCAAAAGTTATAGAGGGGCCTTTTTGAGAAGACATTCTTGGCAGAGCATTGAACTGCCCATTCCCACATGATGTTATCTCACCACAAGCCAGTTTGCTGTGTCACAGAGAAATGATTGCAAGGTGCCAGATTTACCCCATCCTCCAGCCCTCCGGTACTGTAAATAGCAGGGACAGCCATCTGAAGAAGCTACCACCTGTTGAAGAGGTGCAAAGTATCAAAGTGCCTGCAGTGCTCACAGGCTCTCAAACACCCGGGTTTCTATTCAAAAGCAGCTTTTGGGAGGGGGAGATAATGGAGGGTAGGGTAGGCAGACCCAAATTTCATCCAATGGGAACAACAACTTCATCAGATAATCCCAACCATCCAGTAGGAAGAGCAGATCACTCCCTCAGAGGTGAAATTATGCATATTTTCCCCTAAACCATCCAGTCATTCAGTATAACTGACTGAATGCAAAGCAGGAGCCAGCCCAGATGCACTGACCCTCTCTTTATATATCTTGGTTAAGTCAGCTATTAAATGCACAGGCAAAATTCTTCTCAGTATTCCCAGTGGAGCCCAAATTAAATCAATGGCCAAAAATCAAGTGTGGCCCCCAGTCTGCAGCGAAAGGCAAAGCTGGGCATCAGGTTTCGTTTTTGCCTTTCAGGTGAAAAACCAGGGCCTTTCTTCCTCCTATCTGCATAATCTGCAAAGGGATATTTCCAACTGAGTAGAATTCCCGACAAGGCAAGGGTTTGAACAGAATCCCACTTTTAACTCGCATGTAAGAGCTGCAGACTCAGAGACTGTTAAATCTGCTCTAACATTTTACCAACCTGTTAGCAAACACATTGGAACATCCTGCCACACAGAAGCCTGTTCATCAACAGTGCAAGACAGCCCTAGAATAAAAAATAAGGACATTTATAGCAGCTTGGCCAAGAGCCATTAACCTTGCCCATAATTAAAAGCCAGGATTAAACGGAAAGGCTAGGGTATGTTCCAAATTAAATACATTGTAGCACTTTGGGGTTTTGGGGTAAGCCACAAAAGAAAAGCTCTCTTTGGCACCTGCTACTAGACCGCGTCTCTGGCATTCTGCCACTGCACCTTGCAAGCTGCTCTAGCCAACACTTTCTCTGTTGCCCTGGCCAGCATTCGAGCTTCAACAATTGCATCCCTAAAAAACAGCCAAGAGGAAAATGAGTATAATTATCAGTGGAAAACCTAATGAACTCCCACTTGACATTGTAGTCCCAGTTCCCACAGAGAGCACTGAAGTCAGGGTGGGAAGGGCATGCTATGGAGTGCGGAGCATTCTGCAGGATGGTGACCATTATAAAATGAGGTTCCCAACTCCAAAGAAAAGTCTTTCTCCTCAGTTCAGAGAGGGGAGAGACAAACTTAACAGCCCCCAAAGGTGAGTAATAGCCCTGCTCTTCACCAGCAAATGCTAATGAAACCTTTTGCTGTAAAGCTTCAGTGGGAGAAAGGGAAGCCCCTAAAGACTTTCTTTCTGACAAGTTTTTAAAAGAAAAAGTATCTCTTCTGAGTAATTAAAGCCTGTTGGTGAGAGGCAGGCAATAGCCATATGGGATATGACAGCTAATGGTTCACAGCAAAGGAGAAGGCTTATTAGCATTCAGGAATATTAAACAAATGCAGAATAAACTCAGGCTCCATTTATAGAAAGACTAGGGAAATCTCTCTTGAGTCATAAGCCCACTTAATTGCAAATCCACACAGATGTTTCCTTTTGAATTTGAGAAGTGATTAATAAATAATGTTTATTTTAGTTGAAAATATAATAATAAATAACTTTTATAGTGCCTAGTTAACAAAGTATCCCTAGCACTTTATGACAAATCAGATTCAGATTAACTGACTAAAACATACAAGCTGTAAACAAAGCTGGAAAAAATCCTCTAAATAACATCAATATGCCATGCAAACTGTGTAGAAAGCAAAAACATGGTACTTGCACAGTGCAATATTAAAGTATGGTACAATAATTGATCCTATGGGCTACAATACAGAATTGAATATGTGCCTTAATTGGCCTTTAGCATTTCCTTAGCCATGATGTGACCATGATGCATTTTGTTTGGGGGTTTTTTTTGGATTCCAGACAAGCAAAAGCAGCCTTTTAAAAATAATGGTGAATTAAATTATCTATTGAAAAAAATGCTAGACCCAATCCTCTACCTTGCCCCACTATGAATGTGTGGGCAGCTCTTAAAGTACATCAGACTTACACCCAGCAAGCCAAGGACAGAATCTGTCAGTCTGGCTGTCAGCAGCAGTACTGAGATCTCCTGAGGTTCAGGGCACAAAATTTATTTTAACTCAGTAGTAACACTGTTGTGGTCCAGTGGTAGACTCCTTGTCTGCCATGCGGGAGACCTGCATTCAATTCCTGGATACATATATAACTATAGTCATCAAGGCTCCAGACTCCGTCTGGCCTTTGGATTCTGTCTCAGTGGCCTAAAGAAGAGATGGAAGCTGTGGGCAGCCTCCACTCCTCTGTGTTCCTGCCAAGGCATACATGTTGATGGTCCTGGTAACCTCACATATACACCATGATCCAGAAGGATCAGCAGTTACCTTCTACACTTTTATAGGTTCCACATCTCATTTGCTCTGTACCTTTCATGCAAATGCACAAATATCAGTAAATACTTCCACTTTTACTTTCCCTGCATGCAAGGAGTGCACCTGCTTAATCAGTGTATTCAAACATTGAATGTTTCATGCATACAAAGCAGTGGGTGGTGTCAGGGGAAGGCCTTTGTACAAAACTTCAAAAACTCATTGACACTTGTGATCCATCCTGTTCTCTTCTCAAATATCTTTGGGACAAGGGATACATCATCATGACCTGGATGTGAATGCACCGTGTCTGAAGGTGTAGGG
>NW_005843232.1:170754-176611 GCF_000455745.1 Alligator sinensis
GGAAAGATGCCAAGATGTTGGTGGAATACTATCAGAGTTCCTCAGGAACACAGTCCATCATACCACTGAGCTAGTGATAAAGGGGTGGTCCATGTCCAGCATCCAATTCTGCACCCTGTTAGGTAGGAGCAGCCCACCATACAGGCACAAAGGTTTACAGGCTTGAAGAAATGGGGATGAGAGCCTGTCATGGCATTTTCATTCATGCAAACTCTTATTTCCTTTACGTGCTTCTGTGTACTTCACTGATCCCATCTGGAGAGGAATGTATGCTATTGTGTCCCGTTTGCATGGCTATACTGAAAAGCATGAGCTCTCTTCTGCCCCTGACCTGACTTAGAAGCTCACCAGGCAGTGTCCAAGGGCCACAATAATTTGGTGCCAGTACTGACTTCCATTTGCAGGGATTTCTTTTGCAGAAATTACACTGAAAGTCAGGAAGCTTGCCCTGTACTTGGATTCTGATGGAAGAATCCAGCTGGCCAGATTAACACCAGTCAAATACCTAGCAAACATGAAATGTTTATTGTGTTTCTAATGTTGACTTTTTTAATTCATGCATAATTCAAGATACATATATAATTCCAGAGTAAACACAGACATAACTTTTCTGTTGACTATTCCTTGACCTAGTTACTGTGCAAATATGCCTTGGAATTTAGCTGAGATAAGAAGGCAAGACCTTCAGAAATTTCAAGGGCTCACAGATAGGGTATGCACATCTCAAAGCAAAAACTTACCAGAAGGCATCTACAGTAAACTCTGTAGTAAGTGTCATCAGCATCTTTCAGATATCTCTAAAGGTTATAGCCTGTGGTATCACATGAGGGTCGAAGTGACATAAAATTGTATTTAAGTACAAAGGGAAACTTTCAAAATAATGTTTGTTGAGGACATATACCATAGACTACCGGAAGATTAGGGCTTTTCTTTTCTCCTTTGAAGGGCTGAATCTGAAAAGGTTAAAGTTAGATGGGAGTTTCCTACTAGATTAGAAATAGACCCAATCTAAAATCCCCCTCTGACATTTTGGCAAAGTTGGTATTTGGGATTGGATGCAGTGCAGGACTTTGTTTCTGTCCTTATGTTTTATATTTAGTTTCGATGAGAACCAAACTTCCACTTCAGCATGCCAGTACACTTTTGGAAAATGTATATTGAGGATTGTACAGCAAGGAAAACTACTTTTGTAAACAACTGATTTAATTAATTTAGCAACTTTTTCCCATTTTCTAATGATCTGCAAAGAGACAATAATGGCCACTAATTTGTACCCCAAACCAGCAAAACATGTAAGCATGTCAATAATTTAAGCAAGTGAGCGGTCCCTTTTGAAGTTAAAGATGTGTTTTAAGTGCTTTGCTGTATAAGGATATCTTCAGATGGGTAGAATCAGAGTTGGATTGGACCTCAAAGGTCATTCAATACCCTGCTCAGTGCAGGTTGAGTTATTACTAATCCATCCCAGAAAAATGTTTATCCAGCCTCTTCTTGAAAATCTCCAGTGAATGAAATTCTACAACTCCCCTGTGGAGCTTGTTCTAACATCCATCTGTTCTTACAATTATGAAACTTTTTCTGATTTTTCATTTAAATCTGCTTTGCTGCAGATCCTGCATCATGACCTGCTCTCAGAAAGTTGTTCTCCCTTTACTTTGTGGCAGCCTCTCAAATATCTGTAAACTGCGATCATACCCTCCCCAATCTCCTTTCCTCCTAGCTAAACATATTTAGATCTCTCAACCTTCCCTCATAAGGCTTCTCTTCCAAGCCCTTTATCATCTCTGCTAACTTCTGAATCTTCTCGTTTCTCCATATCCTTCATAAAACACAGAGCCCAGAATTTTAAGCAATATGCCAGCGGAGGCCTAACGAGCGCCAAGTATAATGCTTATAAAATTTGATCAAAATCTAACTTCAGGGGAGAAAAAAAGAAAACAAAAGAAGAATGTATCTTGCTTTTTGATCAGCTACAGTGAGGGTTTGTTAAAATTATTTGCCAAATGCGTTTTTATGAACTCCTGAGTCTGTAAATTGGTCACAATGCGAATTCAGCTAATCTATGTTAGAAATTCACTGAATAGCCTAAGAATACCTCTGAGTTCACCTTTATACAGTACTGGCATTTCTACTTAAAATTAATCTCAGTTTACTGCAAAATGAATGTTGCTGTTCTGTTAAAATGATTGTGTCAGCCTAGAGTTGTTTTTTTCGTTAACTATTGCAGAAACTACATTTTGATTGTATGAATATTCATGGACAAAATAATGAAGAGGGTTGGACAAGACATGCTAAAACTGATTAAGGAGAGGCTGAGTAAATATAAGCATACAGTGTTAACTCACTGGATATAAGCAGCATCTCTCTTTCATAGAGGATCTGACTGAATTAAATAGGGAATCTTCCAGTTTCAGAATACACTAGAAATGTGATTATCCAGCCCTAATAATGTCTAACAGCCATCTAATAGCCCTCTCTAACCACTAGACTACTCTGTCCAGGGAGGAATTGCTACTAATTGCTCTGAAAGCATCTTCTTTACAAAAAGTGCTCGATGCAATTACAACCCTTTGCTTAAGCACCAGAGAGCATGTCTACACATGCAGTTAGTGCACATGAATAAATTCTGAAGCTTATTTCTCTGGAGTTTTTTGCTCCTGGGGGCACCATTTGAACATGAGCCTGGAAGTAATTAATTCTAGATCAGTCAACTCCAGAGTTTATTCATGTGCAGCATGTGGAGCCCCATCGGAGCAGCACTGGCTGGCAGGGGGCCCTGGGGGTCAGCCTGCCAGCCCAGAGCTGCTCTGACCTGGCTCACTGTTCTGCAGAGAGGATGGCTGTGGCACAAGAGTGCTTCAGCATGGGGCTAGCTGGCAGGCAGGCCCTGCACTGAAGTACCCTCATGCCATAGCCAGCCGGGTCAGCATCTACATGTGCATTACTGCACATGAAAAAACTCCATAGCAGGGTAGTACAGATGACCCTTGCCATTCGTCGGGGATACATTCCCATGATCCCTGGAAATGGTGAAATCTGCAAATAGGGCACTGTGGTCATTTCATAGATTTCATAGAAGCGCAGAGCTCCCAAGGAGCTCCAGTAAGTGCTTAAAGTGTATTTAAAATGCGGGTTCGGCATTCGTGAATATTTGAAACTGCAAATGCTGAACGCGCGAATACCAAGGGTTTCCTGTACTTGTATTTACTTGTAAATATTTACTTATAAATACAATTTACTACTCTGCTGTGGAGTTTAATAGTTTCCTGCAGTCACACATGTAGACACTGAGAGGTTTACTGTGCAGCTAATTAGTCAGCTCTGCAGTAAACGTCTCGTGTAGACATGCCCTTAGAGTCAACTATGTATGTTTACTCATTGCTATTCCCTCTGGTGTTTCAAGATGATGGTTAAATATTATTCTACTTTCTTTAGGCCTAGTTACTAGAAACTCTAGGTGTTACATGGTTGTTTGAGCTATGTTTCTCTCCTGGGTAAAAGGCAAAATGAAGGGTACTGTATATACAGTCAATGACCCCAGCTACTGCTGGCTAAATTGCCAGCAAAACTATCATGCTTTTCTAAAAGGTTTGTTGTATTTCTTATGCTTCCTCTCGCAAGACTTTCTCTTGAAAGACATTATGTCTTTTAAGAATGCTTCATAATCTGCCGAGGCTAATAATCTCAGATAAAGTAAGAAGGGAAAGAAAAACCATTTGTGGATAAGATTAGTATAGATTTTGAAAGTGTATAAAAAGAGGTCACTCATGAAACCGCAGAACAGAACAACAGGACTGTGTACAACAGGGTCTGTGATGTCGTGCATATACCTAGCCATCTGAGTTGTGACTAGAATTACTGGGAACAATTTGCCCATCACCCAGCCTACCACTATGCCATTGTAAAGCAACTGCTACAGGAATAAATCACTGAGGGAAGGTAGAAGGAAACCCTAGCTAAGTAAGAATTATCCTAGATAAACGTGTGTGTGTGTGTGTGCGTGCGCGCGTGCACATGTGTGATCAGAAAAAAGGGCCAAGGTCTGTATTGATGATTTTAGCCTCCCTCATCTCTGCCCCAAGACTATGTATTATATCAAACTGGATAGCTTTGTAGTCTAATGATTAGAGATAGTCATTTCTGTGCAACAGGCAGGTACTAAATAGAATAAAGCATCAGCAGGGGGAACATTGGGAACCTGCTATTTATATGTGATTAACCTGTTAGCAAGAGCAAATTGTCAGGTCCAAGCTGAGGGACCTGTTTTGTTTTTATATCCTAACTTGAAGGATCTGACTGACCAAGCAGGACCAGCAGCAATTCTTGCAAAAGTCTGTAGCAAAAAAGGAGACAGAAATTAATTATTTACTCTCATATTAAACTTTCCAGATTTCTAATCTGCATGAAATCCCAGACTGTCAAGAGGGTCAACGTTCCCTAAACATCATTACTATTTTCTTGAATTAAAAGGAAATATTCCTGAGCATCTCAATTTGTAATGGGATTTTGTGTTAGTTTAAAAGCTTTTTCATGCCAAGATTTTCCCAAACACTTTGCCAATTTTGCATCCAGTCTCAACACCCTGTTTTTTGTGTTTCTAGCGCAGTGAAGCACTTAAGCTTAATGTGACAAGGGGCATGCTCGGGGTCGGGTCTGGGCACCACGTCTTCACATACGCCTGGGACCACAGCATGCCGAGCCAGGTCAGAGCACCTCTGGCTGACAGGGGCCACTGGGGGTCAGCCTGCCAGCTCAGGGCTGCTCTGACCTGGCTCAACCTGCTGCCAAGGGGCTGGCTGGGACACAAGGGTGCTCTAGCGCAGAGTTAGCCAGGATGCAGCCCCGCAATGAAGCACACTCATACCCCAGCCAGCCCTGTCAGCATCTACATATGCGTTGCTGTATGCTAAAGAACACCACCACAGAATAGTAATTGTATTTACAAGTACTAACCTGCAGCTGAGTTAATTAGTTTCCTGCAGCCTAATAGGGTCGCATGTGTAGACATTGAAAGTTTACTGCGGAGCTAATTAGGCAGCTCCACAGTAGACGTCTTGTGTAGATGCACCCAGCACGCTCACCATCTTGCTGAATCAAGTCCCATGTGCCAGAATGAGCACCGCTGAGAGACAACCACTGTACAGAAGACAGCTGAAGCCATACAGTGCATGGTATATCCTGCAGAACAGCAGCATGACAGAGTGAAGGAAAGCTTGGCCAAAACCACTGGAATAAGCATTCCTAAAGAAAATAACTATGGCTCTTTAGTGTCCTAACAGATGCAACTGGATCTCTGTTATAGTGTCTTATGCAGCAACTCAAAACAAAAGTTACAGTCGGGCAACTTGACTAAAACCTTAGCCATCACCTCAAAGAATAATTTATCTATAACCATAGCCATTTTGAGCACATGGTACAGCATGTGAGGAATGCTATTCCACTCTATACTCTTCCCCATTCTGCTTACCACTGGTAAGGCCTCACTCAGGGCATTGGTGTACATAGCGTTGTTTGTGTTTAAAATAAAGCAATGTAGTCAATTTGGGGCAGGCCCATGTGTGGATGCTCTTCTTATTTTGATTTTAAAGTGTCTTGTTTTGGTTGAGCTGGAATAATCATGTTCACACAGAGTTGGCACCAGTGAAACTAAGCCAATGAGTTTGAGGAGACAAGGCTGCTTTTGTCTGCAAAGGTCAGTGTCCACTCAGAAAGTGGAATGAGCTACCTTGCACTTACTGCATGTAAAGTGTGTCCGCACAAGGAATTAACGCAAAAAAATATGTTGTGTTATAAATGCTCCCCCTAGCTTATTTCCTGGAAACTGTCCCACCTAGATAAGTTCCTGTGTTGGAAAGAG